>NC_090650.1:364108550-364370580 GCF_040937935.1 Hyperolius riggenbachi
CCCCTTGTTCTGCAATTCAATTTTAGTTTCAGCAGTCCATGGCACCTTATTCCAAAATTAAGCTGGCTTGTCCAAATGTGCTTTAGCATACTTCAAGCAGCTCTGTTTGTGCATGTGGGCGAAGAAAAGGCTTCCTCTGCATACAGTATCTCCTTGTGTAAAGTGTGCCGAATGGTTGAACGATTCACAGTGACTCCATCTGCAGCAAGATGATGTTGTAGGTCTTTGGTGCTGGTCTGTGGGTTGACTCTGACTGTTCTCACCATTCGTTGCTTCTGTTTACCGGAGATTTTTCTTGGTCTGCCACTTCGAGTCTTAACTTGAACTGAGCCTGTGGTCTTCTATTTCCTCAATATGCTCTTAACTGTGAAAACAGACAGCTGAAATCTCCGAGACAACTTTCTGTATCCTTCCCCTAAACCATGATGGTGAACAATCTTTGTCTTCAGGTCATTTGAGAGTAGTTTTGAGACCCCCATAATGCTACTCTTCAGATAAATTTGAAAGAGGAGGGAAACTTACAATTGACCCCCTTAAATACTCTTTCTTATAATTGGATTGACCTGTGTATGTAGGTCAGGGGTCACTGAGCGTACCAAGCCAATTTGAGTTCCAATAATTAGCTCTAAAGCTTTTGGAATCAATAAAATGACAACAGTGCCCAAATGTATGCACCTGCCTAATTTTATTTAAACAATTATTGTGCACTTTATGTACATGCAATACACCTATTTTGACTTCTCAAATATCACTGTGTGTGTCTCCTATATGATATATTTAACTGACATTTTTTATCATAACAACCAACAATTTATACAGGAAAATCATGACGATTAAAAAAAATCATGACGAATTGCCCAAACTTTTGCATCCCACTGTATAAAGCATATTTTTTGGAATATAAGATGCACTTTTTCTCACAAGAAAATGGGGAGAAAAAGTCCTTGCATCTTATATTCCAAAGGCAGGGAGTCCACAAACTACGATCTCCTTCCAATATGAACTGCCAACCCGCCACAACGTCGGAGACTTCCTGCCTTGTCCCCCTGTGTGGTCCTTCAGCCCCCTTCTGGTCTCCTCCACTCCTCGTGTAAAATCAATTAGCGGCAGTGCGGCTCACCTCACCAGCGATTACAGTGGCGACCAGCAGAACTTTCCTTTCTCGCGCAGCTCCCTCTAGTGGTGGCTCCTGCTGTTCACTCGATCAGCAGAAGCTATCACTAAGGGAAGCTGCAAGGGAGAGGAGTTTGCTGATCTGGAATCGCTGGTGAGATGTGATGCACTGCCGCTAATTGATTTTACACAAGGGAGTGGAGGAGACATGCGGAGGCCAGAGGACCAAACAGGGGGACCGAAGGGGACATAAGGGGGTGTGAGGATACCAAAGGGGAAAAGAAGAGGTCACATGGGGACACACAGGACAACACAGGGGGACTGGAGGGGACACACAGGAACCCACAGGGGACAGGAGGGGACACAGAAGTATGCCACAAAGGAACAAAAGGGCACACACAGGAGGACACAGGGAAACAGGAAGGGACACAGGGGGGCATACAGGAGGACACAGGGGAACAAAAGGGGACACAGAGGGGACAAAGGAGGACACAATGGGTCAAACAGGAGGACACGGGGGGGGGTGCACAGAGGGGGACACAGGAAGACACATGAGGACACAGGAGGACAATGATTGGGGAAGAACATCTACAAGATCCTCCTGCAACATGGACACACCAGGTTTAGTAGGTTTAGTATATATATATATATATATATATCAATTCTTCTACAGAGTGATTTTTATTTTTATTGAGAAACAATAAAATTTTTAAGTTTCCTTTTCAATATTTTATGATTGGTCGAGATGGGAAATTCTGATCAATTGAAAAAAATTGAATGGTGTAGGATAGATCGTAAATTTCTTAATTTATATATTTTTTTTAATTATTTTTTTCACAATTGGGTGAAATTGAACACACCTGTGGTACATTAGTCAATCAGAAAGATCAATTATAATACTACAATTGGAAAAAATTGTATTGTGTCCCACTTGTCTTTTTTTAAACAAACAATAAATAAATACTGTGTGTCCTAGTTTGTTTACTAGCTTTAGCTTCTACCTTTTATTTCATGTGCAGTTTAAATATCTTGGACATTTACAAAAGGTATACTACTTTCTTACATAAATGAAACACTGCATTTATCTCATGACAATCATCAATTTAAATCTTTTCTTCTGAGTAAGGCGAAAAATATCTAACTTTCCTCCACCACCCTGTATTTTATTTTAGTGATCTATAAAGAAGCCTTCAGTAAAACAGAGTGTGTGTGAAACAAGTAGCTTTCATTTTTACCTGTGGTTTACTACAGTAGTTACTGTTTAACATCCCCACCCACGTTTTTAGTTTGTTTAGTAAATCGATCTGATGGTAGGCAGCTCTGTCGCCATTGAGTGAAGGTAATATTCTATAGCATATGGCAACGTCTCTCCTTCGCTTGAATTTAGTAACACACATAAAGAAAGAAGCTTTTTTGAGAAGTGTTGTCGGAGAACGGTACCGTGTTGGTTTGAATTCGGAGAAATAGTGTTCTCAGGAATATGATGTTCTGGTGATCACGGGAAATCAGAATTTAAAAGGTTAGTGAACCTCTTAAAACTATAGCATGTACATTTGTACTAGACTAGTTTCAGGTAAATTGTAAAGAGATACTTATGACTCCTTTCAAAAAAACTTGTGTAAAAAAGGATTATGTTTTCTTTTGTGTGTAAACAAATTGTTTCCACGCTTCTGTTCATCTAGATGGCTATGTTTCTGGATCACGTGACGTCTGTCATTAATCAGCATTACACTTGTCCTAATGTTGTCACAGACTATGGTCATAATAATCTGTTACTATTAAGGTGGCCACACACCATCCAACTTTTAAAATTCTTTTCAATTCAAGAAATGCAATCAAGTTTTCTGATTGATTGTAACGTTTAAAAAAATCTGACCAATGTATCACACACATGTTTAATTTTTCCCCAATTATGAAAAAGAAAAAAAGATTACAAACCCTGAAAAAAATTCCTTGGGTCAATAAATCAAGAAATTTACAATCTATTATGCACCATTCAATTTTTATAAAAAATTATTAGGAAAATACATCACTCTCATTCTTTTTTTTATTTTTATTATTGCCATAAAATTGGATTATTTTATTTTATCATGTGTGGCCACCTTTACAGATTTTACTATTTACATTTGCATTATGCTTTTTACATTCTTTGTTGATATTTTCTCAAATGTGCTGTTTAATAATTCGGTTAATATGTTTCTCTGTCTATCTATGTAAAGTACTGTTTTAAAATAGTAACCATTGGTAAAAAAAAAAAAAAGTCATAGTAATTGCAAAAAAACAATAGCAATAATTTTTACTTATCAATTTACAACCTAAAATAGACATTTTAAAGGCAGATTAATATTCTGTGTGGACACACTTTGCCCTTTACAGCATCAGTTCTTCTAGGAACACTTGCAAACAGCTTTTAAGGAACTTGGCAAGTAGTTTGTTCCAAACATTAGGAGAACTACTAAAGTTCATCTGTGGATTTAAACTTCTTGACTGTTCTGAGTGAGACTGATGATTGTTATACTTCTATTGTTACATTTTCAGAAAACTAATTTCACCTTTTTTTCACCTTTGTCCATTCAGACCTTTATAAGCAATAAAAGGTGGCTACTAAGTGGCTGGCTCCTTTTTGGGACTCCGCCTCTCTACTTGCATTTTTATTTGTCTCAATAAAGCTTATTTTTTTGTTATTTTCGGATTGGAATTTTGTGGTTGGGATAAGTACAACTTGTAGGGTTTTATTACTGTTGACGTCCCTGTTAGGGTAATCTACTGTCAATTCAAAGCTTCTGAGCCTTTTTTTATTTTGTAGGGTGTTATCTGTTCCCATTAGAAAGACTCACCTACTTCCTATCAAGAGTGAAAGTGAATAAAATTTTCCCGGCTGTGGTCACAGACAGCAATAAATACTAAGGCCTGGTTCAGACGAGCAATCAGAAAAGCAGGTAGCAGTTTTTGACAGCAGTTACCAACATTCATAACGTCCACTGCATATTTGACCCACCACAGTGGGACATCAAGCACGGCTTTCAGGATTGCCTAAGGGCCAGGCAGACGAAAGGAAAAATCAGTATCTAAATGTAACGTTTCCGCAAATTACAGTAAGCGATGGTAAATGACGGTACTAGCATTATCCATTCATTTAAATGGACAGCGCTTAAGCAACAAGTGCCATGACCGTCGTTTATCATTGTCCAGGTGATCTTGTGAAGCGGCCCTAAATGTTATTGTAACCTCGTTCTAAGCTATCCAAAACTAAGATATTTTATTTATGGAATTGAGCTAGGAATGAATTCATTACTCTATACCAGTGGTCCTCAAACTACAGTCCGCAGGCCGAATGCAGCCCCACGAAGCTTTTCACTGGCCCCAAACACAAAAATGTATAACTTAGATGTGGCCCACTGCACCTTTCAGTATCAGTGGCCCGCATATAGAACAGGAGTGTTGGCACCACCCATCCACATACCGTCAAAGCCAGCAAGCAGTAATTTGCTGGCTTCCAATCCAATTCTGCATCAGGTGACACAGCTGTCCAACTGGACGGCAGGTTGTCACCTGGGTATGCTTCACTGTCTGCTGCACAAAGACATTCTTTGGGCGCCGCATGACTGAAAGGCTGCTGCTGGGAGGTCTCCTCCAGGCATGATTGGGGGAATCAATACCTAGGGCTATATGCAATTCAGTTTTTCACCTGAGTTTTCTCCTAGGTGAAAATTTTAAACTTGTCAATAAAATGCATTTTAAGCAACCAGCAAGCAAGAAAAGTTCTGGAAAGATATTTTAAACTTAAGATGAAGCATTATCTCCTAGGAGAAAACTCAGGTAAAAAAAGTGAATTGCACATGGCCCTTAGATTTAATGTAATGTCTTTTAACACAATTGTATGTACATGTTCGGACCCCCTATCAGTATGTTGACCTGGCCCTTGACCGACAAAGATTTGGGACCTCTGCTCTATACTAAACTATAGAGGATGCAAAGAAAGACAGAAAGTTCTCACTGTTTTTATTTTTTTAACCAAGAAGGTATACTTCAAAATAAATAAACAAATACATAAATAAATAAATAATAAGAACTTATCTCAGAGGGCCAGTTCACAATTGCAAAACACAATCACAATTGCCTAGCAACTGCAATTTTGCTGTGCTCCAAAAATGCTACATGCAGTGTGTTTGCAATTTTATCCAAACCACAATGCTCCAGTTTGATTAGATTCATTGAAATACATTGTCATAACACTTTGCTTTGTTATAAAACTTTGCTGACAGCCGGTGGTGATCAACAAAACGCTGACAAAACATTCCAGTGTGAATGGAATAAATAATTGGGGGTTTTCAGTGAACACCTTTACTTTTCACACGTGTTTTATTAAATAATAAAATTCATTAGTGAATGAATAATATAGGAGTCTTTCAGGCTGCTCCCCTCAATATCCTTTGCAAATCCTCAGTGCTGTATTATGGCCAGAAGAGTTTCATGTCCACAGCAAACATTTGCTATTTTTAGTGTGAGGCTAGGCCACCTCCCTCCCTACATAAAGACAAGTACAACACCCTTCCCTAGAATGCTTTATCTTCTTTTATGAGGAATAACATAAAACTAGGCAGACTATCCTAAAGTATTGCTAGTGTATTTTTTAACACTAGCACTTGTTTTCTGATCATGTTTTTTTCATGTTTTCTTACTGTGGGTATGTCTTGTGTGAACGTGTGATTGATGAAATGTCACTAAGTTACAGAGCTGGTGGCATGCAAACAAACATGATAGTTTCTCTGGCAGGAACTATAGGTGGCTTGCACTGTAATGGACTGACATCATAAGAGGAAGTACTACTTACTGGAAAAGCCAGGAACATGAAAAATATCAACTAGTACTTTTAAAGACAATCTGTAATGTCCAATTTTTACAATAAAAAACATACCAATCGAGTCACTGTGATCTCCTGGATCCCGCTTTGCCATTTCTGCCACGATCCTGGCTTTTAATCGCCAGTTTTAGGCAGTGTTCATAAACAAAAAACATGGCCGATAACCAGGAAGTGATGTTTGTGAATGTGAGTGTGTATATATATATACATAATATATATATATATATATATATATATATATATATATATATATATATATATATATAATGTATATGTATATATACAGTGTATATATATGTATACATACATATATATATATATATATATATATATATATATATATATATATATATATATATATATCATGTTACAGTATACTACAAGTTTTCATTACATAGTGAATTATCTGCGTTCCAGTCTGGGATTCTTATAGTTTCTCAGCATGTGACAGGCAGCTCTCTCCCCCCTCAGCCTCACAAACTGCATCACACAGGCAAGCTGAAACTGAGAGCAGTCTGTGAGGAGTAAACAAAGCACACAGAGCCTGCAGGGGGCGTGCATAACTTGTATTCATTACAACAGAGGCAGTCCATTCCTCTCTAGGTTGACAAAGCTTGACAAAGAAAAAAAGATTAGATATATTACAGAGACAGTGCAACTAGAAAAGGCTGAAGTAATACAGACCACATTAGAACAGGTATAGGAACTTATAGGATAGAAGAAATAAGGCACAAAATTTTGTTACAGAGTCTCTTTAAGTACTTTTATTATGCTAGTGAAACATGAGAAACATTGGGGTAGATTCACGAAAAAGCGTTAAGCAGAATAACGCACGTTAAAGGAATATTTAAGTCTAAAAAAATGATTTTAACTTACCTGAGTCTTTTTGAAGCCCCCTGGAGTTGACCTGTGCCCACGACGTCCTCCTGATGCCCTCCAGCCAGCAGCGGCAACCCCCGCAAAGCTAGCTCAACACCATCAGTCACCCGCTACTGCGCATGCACAGCTTCGAGCCGTGTGGACCCTGATCGAGCGACTCCAGGGGGCTGCAAGAAGCCCCATGTAAGTTAAAAGCATTTTATTTTAGACTTAAATATTCCTTTAAGTCTTACCGTGCGATGTGTAGAGCGTAGCGCAAAACATTACAAGCAATGCATTATGCTCTACTCATTATTTGGTAAGACTTCTGCTGACATCAGTTTTGTGAATCTACCCCACTGAGTGTTAGGAGTCAACGCAAAATAACGTTCAACCTAACAAAAATAATAAGAACGCTATAAATGTACCTGTAATACATATCATATAGTGATAACAGCAAGGAAGTACAATAAGATGAAAAATAGATATTGTGAATTGAGGGTGTTATGCACAATATTGAAAAAAATATTGAGACACCCTATCAAATCATTGAAATAAGGTGTTCCCACCACTTCCATGGCCACAGGGGTATAAAATTAAGCACCGAGGCATGCAGAATACGTCTACAAGCAGGTGTGATAGAATGGGCCACTCTCAGGAGGTCAGTGAATTGCGCATGATAATGTGATAGGATGCCACAAATCCATTCATGAAGTTCCTTCACTACTTAATATTCTACAATCAACTTTTAGTGACATTAAAACATAATGGAAGTGATTGGGAACAACAGCAATGCAGCCATTAAGAGGTAGGCCTTAGGGATGTTCACTGGATTCCGCGGAATTCGAATTTCCGCGATTCCGTCCGGAATTGGGTGAATTCCGATTCCCCCGGTCGGAACGGAATTGCTAAAGCAGTAATGCGGAATTCCGCGGAAAAAAGTGGAATTCCGCCGGAATGCAAATTTACGTTCGCCAATCACAAGAAAGATCCTTCTAAGTGTATTTCTGCCTGAAAAACGGAATTTCTGCACCAATAAGAGTCTTAATGAGAACCAACCAATCCTACCTTAGCAACCAGCTCCCTAGTTACCTATCAGCAGCTATCCCACCCATTTTGTATATAAAAGGGACGACGTGCAGCCAGAAAGCTTGTGAGTTTCAGTCTAGTGTGGAGAGAGAGGAGAGACAGACACAGACCCATAGTTGTTTTAACATAATACAAAAGTCTTTTTCAAGACTGTATATAAATCAAAAGTCTTTTTAAAGACTCTGACTGTGAGAGAGAGAGTTAGAGTGCCAGCTATATTAGTAGAGAGAGATTGCAGTGTAGTGTGTTAGTAGTTGCTTGCTGCAGAGCCAGCCAGGCCGCAGGCTTAGTGTTTGACAGAGTGAGAGTGAGTAGTTAGCTGTTTGATTAGTGATTTGTTTGATTAGTGATTGATTAGTTGAGTGAGTGTAGTGAATTTTTTTTGTTTTTATGATTTTGTTTTTGTTTTCTTTATTTTTTGGGTTTTGGATTTATTTTCTTTATTTCACCCCCTTATTTTGTGATCTGTTCTGCTCATACGTACGTACTCCTTCCCCAATAAAGTTTGTGTCCCCCAAAAAATGGAGCGAGGGCAGCAGAAAATTCCTGCCACTCCTGCAAGGACATGGAGTCATGGACGTTCACATCAAGTATGTGATCAGGGTGAGGGTGGCAGAAGCAGCAGGAAGTGTTCCCCCTGGTCAGAAATGTCTTCCCTGTGTTCGCAGCAGGCTTAGCACGCAGGTAAATTCTGTCAGAGCAGGAGGCGATGACAGTTGTGGATTGTTTAGATCAGGATTCAGAAGAACCCTCTACCCAGTTGGAGGACCTTGAAGCTAGTTGCAGCAGCGCCAGCAGTGGCCGCCAGGTTCCTCATGACCAGAACCCGATCGCAGCTGCTTCTGTTGACGATGATGAGCTTGTTTCCTCCCACCCAGTACTCCGCTCCAGAAGTACAGCACACCATCACTGAGACTGAGAGAGATGTGCAGAATGTTTGGCATGAGGCATTGGAGGAGACCATGGGACCAAGCTCCCAAGAAGTGGTGGGTTCTGTGGTGACAGAAATGTCCACTGTGTTTTCTTCATCCAGTGTCACCAGTCAACATCGTCATCACCAACACCACTTAACTACAGAGGTGTTTGGTGGCCAGGTGGAGGGTCCAGAAAACTCACTTATTGCACTGGATGATATTTTGGATTATGATGATGATGAGGTGGGTGATAAAACGTATTTTCCACCTGTTCGTTTAGGCAGTAGCAGGTGTGAGCGGCCTGTACAAACAGAGCAGACGGTTGGCCAGCAGCCTGCTTCCCCGTCTGTCAGTACCCGCCACCAGTTCAATGCCGAGCATCAAGGTGCTAGAACAGGACGCACCACTGCTGGACGTGCACGCATGTCCCCTGCATCGAAGTATTTTATTGATGTGGAAGAGGATGAATCCAGGGCAGTCTGTTGTGCGTGTCGTAAATCGGTGAGCAGAGGCAAATCGGGCACCCGGTACGGCACTTCAGGGCTGCAAAGCCATTTGCGCAACAACCACAAATGGGAGTTTGAAGTTGTAAAAAATTACAATAAGATGGGTGGAGTAAAAGCAGCACCAACAGGCCCCTCCTCTTTTTTTCCTAGTCGTCCGAGTCCTGTCCCTATCCAACCTGCTCCTCAGTCCCATTCTACTTCAAAGTCCTCTGCATGCCAGGCTGGTAGAGGACTGCAGACCTCGTGGGCAAGCACTTCCTCATCACCCTTGTTGGTTGAATCACCAGTGTTCCAGCGTCAGGCCTCTGTGCCAGAAATGTTGCAGAGGGGCAATCAGAAAAAAAATGTCTTTAAATTTGATAGTTCAGCCCCCTAGCTATCTCAAGTCTGGTGGCATGGCCCTTGGTTCAAAAACTTTGGCTACCCCTGACTTAGAGACATCACTCTTTAAATTATAAAATTGGACATCATGCCCAGGGCACCAGGGGTAACATTTATATTTGGAAGGTGAGCAGGCAAAGGCAGCATTGCTAGGCCTATTCCTGATAGATTTCATGCTGAATCGGTCTGAATTGGGAATCAGTCTGTGGTGTATGGGCAGGCAGGTACAACAGATCTCTTTCCGATCAGATTTGATCAGAGAGAGATTTGTCTCTTGGTCGATCTGCCCATACATCACTAGGTTAGTGATGCATTATATTGCTATGCAGGGGGAAGAGTGTAGTGCATGATGGTGTGGCATAGAACAGGTAAGGTACGAGAAGAAAAATGCCCTCGGCCTGCACTCGGCTTATACCATCCACCAGGCTAATTGCTCCCGAGACACTGAAGAGGATCTGGGTCATCCGTACACATGCTACATTTTTGGGCAGAGGTGACCCCAAACTACCATCTCAGCTAAGAACCATGTTTTGCGGTTACAAAGCTTAAAGCAAATCTGAAGGCAAATCTGAAGGCGATCCTCTCACAATCATTCCAGCATTGTCACCCTCGTTTAAATCACCTTCCACGGGAGGCTTTGGAAGTCTTTGGAAGCCTGAGTGCCCCCAAAGACAGACAGACGTTACCATTACATACTGTGCAGTGTGCAAGAGAGCGCGCCCGTGCAGGCGCAACACAGCTGCCCGTCTTTGGGAGCACTTGGGCTTCCAAAGACTTTCAAAGTCTCCTGCGGTGTTGTTTTAAGGGTGAGTTAACACTTTTAATCAGTGTTCCAGGATGGATTAGGACACAACCCCTTGGTCAATAGTTTGAAGGCCGTGCACTGTACAGATGCCTGGCTCTACTATAGTAAAGTGACACATCTGTTCCTATGAAGCAGTGAGAAAGGAGTGAGGAATCCTGTTATAAGTAATTGTATGTGTTGTTGTTGTAAATATGACAAACTTACCTTTTCTGGGGTCTCATAATCTTATTTTTAGTCTAAGGGCTTAAATATGGGAAACATACCAACTATATCCAGTTTAATTTTGCTAAAGCAAAAAACTATATCTAAATTTAGATACTGACAACAGCCTCCTCCTCTGGGTTCCTTGTAGCATATGCATTCCCCAGTGTAGCGATACCTGGCACAATATAAGAAAGACTGTAATATGAGTAAGGTAATTTGAGTAACTCAGTGTTACTCATATTATGTAAAGTTCCAACAGTTCATTTTTGTAGGAAATGTGATATTGTCATGGAATACTTGTTTAGGCTACTTCTACAATATACTTCTACATCTCGCTGCGCTAGGAGTCCACCCCACCCTACGCCTGTGGATCACGGACTTTCTCACCAACAGGTCCCAGGTCGTCAGGTTAGGCACCATCTCCTCACAACCCAGAATCACAAACACAGGGGCCCCACAAGGCTGCGTCCTGTCGCCGTTTTTGTTCTCTCTGTATACGAACAATTGCAAGTCCACGTCAGACTCAGTAAAAGTAATCAAATTTGCCGACGACACGACCATTGTAGGTCTCATCACCAAAAACGATGAGAAGGCGTACCGCCACCAGGTCGATAACATATGCCGCTGGTGCAGAGAGAACGGTTTGGTCCTAAACATAGCGAAAACGGTGGAGATGATCGTTGATTTCAGGAGGCGCGCCTCTACCCCACCTCCAATCTACATTGACGGCAAGGAAGTAGAAAGCGTCCCCAGTGTCCGCCTACTGGGCACAACTATCTCCAACAACCTGAGGTGGAACGCCAACACTGCCTCAACACAAAGGAAAGCCCAACAGAGACTTTTCTTTCTCCGGCAACTGAAAAAGTTCGGTGTGGCCCAAAAACTTCTGACAAACTTCTACTCAGCCACAATCGAATCCGTCCTATGCTCGTCCATCCTGGTCTGGTACGCCAGCTCCTCCGCCAGCGACAGGCTCAAACTGCAGAGGGTCATCAGATCTGCGGAGAGCATCATCGGGAGATCACTTCCCACTCTGGACCTCCTCTACCACTCCAGGCTGAACACCAGAGCATTAAAGATCGCAAACGACCCCTCGCACCCAGGCTACCGCTTCTTTAATCAGCTCCCCTCGAGCCGGAAGCTTCGGTTCCGATCCATCTACACCAGGACCACAAGACACAAGAACAGCTTCTTTCCCTCGGCTGTCAACCTCCTGAACTCTCTCCATCAGAATGCCCATCCCCACCCTACAATACCATGACGCACTGTAGCACTCTGCACATAGACGGCGCTCCAGCTCAAGCATACCATTCGGTTGTTTTTTTGTATTGTAACTTATGCCACATTGTCTCCCTCTGCATAAAGGTTATATAATGTTCTGTATTCTGTAAGTTCTGTTCCTACTGCATGTTCTGTCCTGTATCTGTAACCATATTGTGTATCAGTACCCTGTACGTGCCAAGCCCAATTCCGGGCACGACCCAGTCGTGCTTGGCGAAATAAAGATTCTGATTCTGATTCTGATTCTGATACGCAGCACGCTACGAAGGCTATGCAAGTCTATGGAGGCTTACACACAAATTCCATGCGGTGCAACTGAAGTAGCAAAATCGCAGCAAGCCCGTCACAAACTATACAGTGTGTTACCACAGGACAATTGCAGCTCACAAGAATAAAACTAACCTCAAAGGTGGCCACACACCATACAATTGTATTATTTACAATTAATTTTCAATTCAAGAATTACAATTAGAGATGTAGCAAACGGTTCCAGGTGAACTTTGGTGGTTCGCGTTCGCCTGGACCAGGCGAACTTTTGCGGAAGTTCAATTCGCCCCATAATGCACTATGAGGGTCAACTTTGACCCTCTGCATCCCAGTCAGCAGGCACTTTGTAGCCATTCAGGCTACACTAAGCCCTGGAGCCCCCCCCCCCCCTTATATAAGGCAGGCTCGCTGGCCATGACACTCACTCGTGTGCCTGCTGCAAATAGACAGACTAGGGAGAGCTGTTGCAGATTTTTTCTCCTAGGGAAAGATTAGTTAGGCTCTTGGCTTGCTCCTGGCTGATTGTTATTGCTAAAATAGCACCCCTCAACAGCTCTTTTGAGAGCTAATGTTTTCCTGATGTGTTTTTTTTGTGTGTGTTGCTCACTGACACTGACATTAGATCAAATACAGGAGAAAAGTAGAATCCGGGCACCATGAGCTGCAGTTACCACACTTTATTACATCCCCACTCTCTGAGGAAGCAAGCAAGCCTGCTTGTGAAACGGCTGTCAGACCAGCCCTATACATCTGTATCTGTCTGTGATGGGGATGTAATAAAGTGTGGTAACTGCAGCTCATGGTGCCCGGATTCTACTTTTCTCCTGTATTTGATCTGATGTATTTGGCCTATCCGAGGGCACATTGAACCATCCACCTACCCCCAATTAGGTTGCCGTCAGCTACTAGTGCCGACTCCTTTACTCTTCTAGTTCATCTTGACACTGACATTATACAGCCCTAGCTCTTGCAGCTGGACCTTGGTAATTGTTATTACTGTGCCAGCCAGGCCCTGCCTAACTATCTATACTGGGACACCTACCTATGCCTACCTAACTACTGGGGCACCTACTTACCTATATGGGGACACCTACCTACCTACCTATACTAGGGGACCTACCTATGCCTACCTACCTATACTGGGACTCCTACCTATGCCTAGCTAACTAGTGAGGCACCTACCTATGCATAACTACCTATACTGGGACTCCTACCTATGCCTACCTACTTACAAGAAGATAATAAGGTCGTTGCTTCATTTTGGACAGACCAAATTTGATCAGCTGGACAGTCACTGTTGTTCTATCATTGAGCTACCACAGCCTGGCGACCATATGGGCTGGAAAACTGCCATGGCCTGCACTCTGGCCATGTTGCGCACCAGTCCAGCACGGCCGTGACTACGCAAACAGCTGTTTGCGGTGCGTTACACAGTGAGTTTGGTGTGTCAGTGTGAAGCAGTACTCTAATTACACTCCCTGATTGATGTATACACATGCAAGATGTTTTAAAGCACTTTAGGCCTGCAATTTAGCATTCAATGTGATTTCTGCCCTTAAAACGCTGCTTTGCGTCAAATCCAGATTTTCCCCGGGACTTTGGGCATGTATCCCACTCCACCATGCCCCCCTCCAGGTGTTAGACCCCTTGAAACATGTTTTCCATCACTTTTGTGGCCAGCATAACTTTTTCTATTTTTCAAAGTTCGCCTCCCCATTGAAGTCTATTGCGGTTCGCGAACTTCGGAGGTTCGCAACATCACTATTTACAATTAGTTTTTCTGGTTGATTGGTTGATTGTATCATTTGTAAAATTTGACTAATGTGCCACACATGCGTTTTTCCCCAATAATGAAACAAAATGATTGAAAAATGCTTGCGTCTTTACATCACATCTTAGGAAGCTGCGCCTCGATAAAGAAAGGGCATATCATACAGGCGACAAAGTCCTCTACAAAGCTGCAAAATACAAACTGCAGAGAGCCATTACTGACGAGATTACTCGAAAAAACTTGAGGAAAAATGTTCCACGGCCGACTCGTCCACAATATGGAAATCTGTACATGGAATTACCAACTACAGAAAGAAATCTCCACAATCACTACACAACCTGAAGCTTGCAAATGAACTGAATACATTTTATTGCAGGTTTGACACTACCAACAAAAGCCAAACACACCAAGTCAATTTGCAAATTTTGCATCTCTGCAACAGGCAAACTGAGCACTCCTCCAGCCAGCCAAAGTCTCCACCCCCTGCAGTGCCTCAGCATCTACACAACACAGGAGGCCAGACACAATCTGCTAACCTGTCCCCAGATGTGCATGCTCTACCAATATGAAAATCAGATGTAAACAAACTTTTCAAAAGACAGAAAGGAAATAAGGCACCTGGATCAGACTCTGTAACTGCGAAATGTCTGAAACTCTGTGCCGATCAATTAGCGCCTGTATTCACAGACATATTTCATCTCTAGAACTCTTAATTGTCCCTGCCTGTTTTAAAAGCTCAATCATTGTACCAATTCCAAAAAAAACAAAACCTACATGCTTAAACGATTACAGGCCTGTTGCCCTGACATCATTGGTTATGAAAGCATTTGAAAAACTGATAATGGCTTATCTGAAATCCATCACAGATCCCCTACTGGACTCTCTGCAATTTGTCTACAGGCCTAATAGATCCGCAGACGACGACGTTAACATGTACTACAACAACTAGACAGCCCAGGAACCTACACCATGATTTTATTCATAGATTTCAGCTCTGCATTTAATACCATAATACCATCCCAGCTACACATAACTGAATCCATCTGCAAATTGATAACCAATTTCTTAACAGACAGGAGACAGCATGTTAGACTTGGGAAACACACATCAAGCTCTCTGACAGTCAGGGCTGTGTGCTTTCCCCACTGATCTACTCACTTTACACCAATGACTGCATCTCCACAGATCCATCTGTTAAGGTTCTGAAATTTGCAGATGACACAGTAGTAAGTCTCGTACAAAATGGGACGGGTCTGCATACAGACATGTAGTGGGACAGCTTTCCTCCTGGTGCAGCAACAACAACTTGGAACTAAATGCTCTCAAAACCATGGAGATGATAATAGACTTTAGGAGATCTGGCCCCTAGCACCTCCCCTTAACCATAAATGGACCCATAATTACCCAGGTAGAGTCATTCAAGTTTCTTGGGTCCACGATCTCAAACAACCTAAAATGGGATAACAATATGTCCACTATTGTCAAGAAAGCGCAGCAGAGGATGTACCATCTACTGCAGGTGAGAAAGTCTGGCCTACCTAAAAATCTAATGGTGCAGTTCTACACTGCAATCATCGAATCCACCATAACATCATCTATGACTGAATGGTTCGGCTCCTGCTCAGCATTAGAAGAGGGGAGGCTGCAGCGCATCATCCGAACAGCGGAAAGTATAAGTGGCTGTAGCTTACCTTCCCTGCAGGATCTTTACGCTAGCAGGTGCAGAAAGAGAGCAACCAAAATTGTCTCTGACCCCTCTCACCCTGCTCACTCCATCTTCCAGCTCTTGCCTTCAGGAGTAAGATTCCGGTCAATTGGAACTAAAACCTCTAGACACAGGAACAGCTTTTTTCCTCAGGTGGTAGCCATACTAAATGCAGAACCCCACTAGAGCTGCTAGGACTTGAAAGTAATCAGCACAGAACTGAAAATGAACAATTCTCACCTTGCTTACTGCCACTATACTCACATACTGTCCTTGACTTGTAATATACTCACTGTCTGTCCTTGTATTGTTTTTGTTTGTGCTTGTTAAGCAACTGCCAAGACAAATTCCTTGTAGGTGCAAACTTACTTGGCAAAATAAATTGATTCTGATTCTGATTACAGGGGAACTTTAGCCTAAACAAACATACTGTCATTAAGTTACATTAGTTATATCAATTAAAATAGATAGGTAATATAATCTCTTACCCACCCTGTTTTAAAAGAACAGGAAAATGTTTGTGATTTCATGGGGGCAGCCATCTTTTTCATGGGGGCAGTCATCTTTTTGGTTGAAAGGAGGTGACAGGGAGCATGAGACACAGTTCCAACTGTCCTGTGTCCTGATCACCCCTCCCACCTGCATGCGCTAGGCTTCAAATCTCAAATTCAAAATGTAAAAAAAAAAAAAAATTGCACCAAAACAGCAGAAGGAGAACAACAAAAATGCTTGGGCAGTTTTCTTCTGTGCAGCTGAAAATGAGGCTTGGGTAATACAAACAAAGTTCTGATGCTGTGAAACTGTTAAAGAAACACCAAGCCTTTTCAGTGCTGCTGAATAGATTTTTAGTCTGGAGGTTCACTTTAACCACTTCGCGTCCCTGGTGTTTTCCCCCTAAAAATCCTGAGCAGTTTTCTATATTTCACACTCCTCCAATTCATAAGCCAATAACTTTATCAATACGTATCACACATAAATGATCTATACCTTGTTTTTTTGGCCACCAATTAGGCTTTCTTTGGGTGGTACTTTTTGCTAAGAATTATTTGTATGCATTGTAAAGGGAATAATGAGAAAAAAAATGAAAAAAGTCGTCATTTTTCAGTTTTCAGACCTTACAGTTTTAAAATAAAAAGTGTTTGTGAGGAAACGCGGAAAAGCCACCGCTAGTACTCAGAGTAAGGCAGCGGATTCCGCGTTCAACATGGCAGCTGATGCGCAGTTGGAGCATGGAGAAACCGCCGCATGCCCGGACAACAGGGCGGCGGATTCCGCGTCCGACGCGGCAGGTTGCACGCATAGGCCTACTCCTATCAGCAATGCTGAATGCGGAGAAAACGCCGCACGCACAGACAGCGCTGCGGCGGATTCCGCATCCAACACGGCAGAAACATTACAACACATGTCTGGTGTGCTTGGATTGATAGTCCACACAGGTTCAGAAGGACGCGCGCGCGCAGAGAGGCAGGGCCTTTATGACAGTCAGAAGGGGGTCAGCTGACCAAGCCGGTCAGCTGACAAATTCAGCAGCTTTCATTGGTCCAGCACTTAGGGGAGGCGCTGGTGAGTACTGGTGTATATATACTGGGTGCTGGTCATTCTTCTGGTGTCTGGCGTTGCAATCACTACGTGGCAGCACTCAGACCCTGTCAGTATCTGTGTTATATTAGACCAGTTTCCAAGGTGTTGATGACCACGGAACTCACACCTTAGTCTAGGAAATTCTGTTATCATCTGTGTGATTATCTAGACCAGTTTCCAAGGTGTTGATGACCACGGAGCTCACACCTTAGTCTAGGAATTGTTGATTATTTGTTATGACCTTCTGCTTTCCTGACCATTCTTCTGATCTCTGATTCTGTACCTTTGTCATTCTGATACTTTGTTACCAAACTCGGCTAGTCTTAGGATTCCGCATCTGTCTCCTGTCTCTGTACCTGATCTGTCAGTCTGTTGCCGACCTGACCTGTCCGACCTCGAGAACTATTTCTCCTGTTGGGAAATAGTTCACAGACCTGTCAGTGACACTTCACCTTTGGTGTCACTCACTCTCTGATCCTTCCCACTCCCAGCCTGGCTCCGCCCCCTGGGGTGCCTCAGGCCGTGGAAGGAATCTGTTCTCAGAGCAGTACCTCCTACTGACTCGCACCCACTGTAAGGGTGCTCTCCTCAAAGTATTACTGTTGCACCAAACACTCATATATTACTCAGGTATCCAGAGGTTAGAGATATAGCTGATTATCGGTGATACTGCAGATCATCTATAATCGGGTATATATCTGCATTCTCGGTGATACTGCAGATCACCGATAATCAGATCCTCTCTGTGTTACACCGATTGTTACAGTGTTACCATAGATAAAACCCACGCATTGTATTTGCCTATGTGTCCTGTTTATTTCAACATTCAAATGATGTTCCTAGTACAATGTATGGCGACAATATATTATTTGTAAATAAAGGTGTATTTTTTCAATTTTTTCGCATTGTACTTTATCAGTAATTAAAAGCCGTATTTGACAAAATAACAGTAATTTACCCTCATGGCATACATATTCAAAAAGCTAAACACATTTATTAGCTTCCACCCCGTAGTTAACCAGATGTGCCCCTTTATTCCCCTTCGCCATACCCCCTCACTCATAGATAACCAGGTGTGCTACTTTATTACCTCTGCCCCCCCATAGATAGCCAAGTGTGCCCTTTTATCGCCCCCTCCTGGTATAAACAGCCAGATGTGCCCTTTATTAGCCCCTCCCCATATAAAAGGCCCAGATGTGCCCCTTTATTAGCCAGATTCACTTCTTTGTCCTCCCACCCCCATTGATATCCAGGTATGCCCCTCCCTTCTTCCCCTCCAACAGATAGCCAGATGTATCCCTCTATTCCCACATGGATAGCCAGGTGTGCCCTTTTTCCCCAGTATAGCCAGATGTGCCCCTTATTAGCTCCTCCCCCAGTATCAACACATTGATATGCCCTTTGACCCTGCCATGGACAGCCTGGTGTGCAGATTTATTTCCCCCCCTCCACATAGATAGCCAGGAGTGCCCCTTTGCTCCCCCCACCCCCATAGCTAGCCAGGTATGCTCCTTTGTTACATAGATAGCCAGGTGTGCGTCTATGTCCCCCTCCCACAATTAATGGTAGGTGTGCCCTTTAAATCCCATAGCTATATGGGCTGTAATGTACACATAACTCACACACTCTCTCAAACAACTCCCCCATGCAGCGATCCGGCAGCAGGCAGGATTAGCAGCATGTAAACAACATACCTCACCTCGTTCCAGCGCGATCAGCCTCCCCTCCGTGCATCACCGCTGCCTGTGTCTTAATGCCGAACGGATCGAGTCCCAGCTTGATGACGTCATCAAGCCGGGACCCGATCAGTTCAGCATAATGACACAGGCAGCGGTGATGCACGGAGGGGATGCTGATCGTGCTGGAACGAGGTAAGGTATGTTGTTTACATGCTGCTAATCCTGCCTGCTGCCCGATCGATTCATGGGGGAAGAGGGCTTAGTACAGGGGATCGGGCGGGGATTGGGAGGATCAGACCCCAGGAAGGGGATCCTTGATTAGTGTAGGATGGATAATGGAGGTTAATGAGCTCAGGTGCATGCTAGCACGCACGCTGGGCTCATTAAAGTGCAGTAACTTATTTTTACGTCATGTGGCTTTCAGGAGCCACTTCAGACGACGTGAATATACTGTATCCAGGATGAGAACTGGTTAAGAAATATACCCTATACCTATAACATTCAATTTTCATTAAAAAAAAAACAGAAAACCCCACCGCTCCCGATGGAGGGAAAAATGTGATCAGATTTCTCACACAAATTAAAAAAAAAAATGTTTTGGTACAACCAATCGTTTTTATTAAATTGTCATGAATTTGGATAATTTTATTGTACTGTGTGTTGCCACTTTAACCTCTTAAGGACCACAGGTTTATATCCCCTAGTGACCAGGTTATTTTTTACAATTTAGTGCTCTGCAGCTTTAGCTCGCTGTAGAGCCATATAACTTTGCACGTACATGTAACCCCCCTTTTTCTGCCCACCAACAGAGCTTTCTGTTGGTGGGCACTGATTGCTGCTGCAGGCTGTTTTTTTTTTAATTAATGTATTTTGTATTTATTTTTCTTTCCACCCTGCTTTCCTCCCCCAACAACTAATCAGGGAGGATCAACCTATGAGAGGGGATTGCGATTGGAGCCTCTCCAGGGGACAGCCAAGTGACAGGGTTATCCCTAATACAGTGCTGCTGGAGATTGCAGTGCTGTACAATGTAAATAGACGGCGGTTTTGCCGTCTAATAGTCTGCTAGAGGTGATCGTCTTGGCGCAAGCATGATCCCCTGTAGAACCCCGCCCCAGGACTTGACGTCAATCGGCTTTAGGAGGTCCTGGGGCTGCCACCTTCCCGACGCTGATCGGCGTTAGGCGGTTGGAAAGGGGTTAAGAAGAATAATGTACAGGATCTTCTCAAAAAATTAGCATATTGTGATAAAGTTCATTATTTTCTGTAATGTACTGATAAACATTAGACTTTCATATATTTTAGATTCAAATACACACAACTGAAGTAATTCAAGCCTTTTATTGTTTTAATATTGATGATTTTGGCATACAGCTCATAAAAACCCAAATTTCCTATCTCAAAAAATTAGCATATTTCATCCGACCAATAAAAGAAAAGTGTTTTTAAAACAAAAAAGTCAACCTTCAAATAATTATGTTCAGTTATGCACTCAATACTTGGTCGGGAATCCTTTTGCAGAAATGACTGCTTCAATTCGGCGTGGCATGGAGGCAATCAACCTGTGGCACTGCTCAGGTGTTATGGAGGCCCAGGATGCTTCGATAGCGGCCTTAAGCTCACCCAGAGTGTTGGGCCTTGCGTCTCTCAACTTTCTCTTCACAATATCCCACAGATTCTCTATTGGGTTCAGGTCAGGAGAGTTGGCAGGCCAATTGAGCACAGTAATACCATGGTCAGTAAACCATTTGCTAGTGGTTTTGGCACTGTGAGCAGGTGCCAGGTTGTGCTAAAAAATGAAATCTTCATCTCCATAAAGCTTTTCAGCAGATGGAAGCATGAAGTGCTCCAAAATCTCCTGATAGCTAGCTGCATTGACCCTGCCCTTGTTAAAACACAGTGGACCAACACCAGCAACTGACATGGCACCCCATACCATCACTGACTGTGGGTACTTGACACTGGACTTCAGGCATTTTGGCATTTCCCTTTCCCCAGTCTTCCTCCAGACTCTGGCACCTTGATTTCCGAATGACATGTAAAAGTTGCTTTCATCCGAAAAAAAGTACTTTGGACCACTGAGCAACAGTCCAGTGCTGCTTCTCTGTAGCCCAGGTCAGGCGCTTCTGCCGCTGTTTCTGGTTCAAAAGTGGGTTCATGCTTCCATCTGCTGAAAAGCTTTATGGAGATGAAGATTTCATTTTTCAGCACGACCTGGCACCTGCTCACAGTGCCAAAACCACGGGTAAATGGTTTACTGACCATGGTATTACTGTGCTCAATTGGCCTCCCAACTCTCCTGACCTGAACCCCATAGAGAACCTGTGGGATATTGTAAAGAGAAAGTTGAGAGACGCAAGACCAAACACTCTGGATGAGCTTAAGGCCGCTATCGAAGCATCCTGGGCCTCCAAACACCTGAGCAGTGCCACAGGTTGATTGCCTCCATGCCACGCCGCATTGAAGCAGTCATTTCTGCAAAAGGATTCCTGACCAAGTATTGAGTACATAACTGAACATAATTATTTGAAAGTTGACTTTTTTTGTTTTAAAAACACTTTTTTTTATTGGTCGGATGAAATATGCTAATTTTTTGAGATAGGAATTTTGAGTTTTCATGAGCTGTATGCCAAGATCATCAATATTAAAACAATAAAAGGCTTGAACTACTTCAGTTGTGTGTATTTGAATCTAAAATATATGAAAGTCTAATGTTTATCAGTACATTACAGAAAATAATGAACTTTATCACAATATGCTAATTTTTTGAGAAGGACCTGTATATTACCAAAAGCACCATCAGCCACATTTGGAGGCCAGCGAGAAGTTATAGTCCATTAACAGTACATTAACTGGAGTTTAGATGACTGGGGCCAGGCTCTACAGCTCTATACTGCTTGTGACCAGGGAAGCTACAGTAAATTCCTATTCTTTATGGAGCAAATTCTACTGTACAACAAGATCACAGACACAGTCACATCATCACCTCATTGTAAGATGGTGTGGAGAATGTATACATTTTGTGTTGGAACTATAGCAGGATGCAGATGGAGAGTGGGGGTGAATGCAAGCAGAGAGCTTCTGAGAAGCCGCCACCTGTCCTTAATAACCTCAATATTTATTTAGTGATTTTTTTTTTTGTAATGTGACAGGGCAATAAAATCCCACTTTCCATATTTACCTGATGATAAGCACCAACAAAAGAAGAAATGGGCGTTACATTGTGCTATGCAGTGGAGGCAGGGAATCATTTGAAAACAACTCTGGAGCCTGTGGTGAAATGAATGATAACTGAGATGACCCGATCAACACTCGGCTGGTGATGTCTGTCGGAAATCTACTGACTTGAGATCATTGTCTAATTGGCTGAGAATGTCTGGACTGGGCAACTTTCCTCTCATGTCTGTATATAGCTTTAGCTAGAGGTAGCCCGATGTCATGGCTTACGCCCAAACTAGAAAACACTCAATCTAGATGCTTGTTCAGCAAATCATTGGCTGAGGATTTAGCATATGTACAGTTGTCCCACCAGACATCACTCTCTCAGGTGTTACCCTCTTCTGTCCAGTGCGCAGTTCCCATTTGTCAGCTATTGCTATATAGCTAAGCGTACTACTCTATATCATCAGCTATAACTCAGAAGTGTGTATGTGAGCGTTCATGTATCAAATAGGGATGATTAATCAGATGCAAATAATTCTGAGTTTATGCAGAATTATGTACATTTTTATGCAAATCTGTGCAGTTTGAAAATAAACCAATCATATTTAAACCTGAGTGGGACTTGATTGGACCATTTTCAAGCTGCATATATTTGCATTACAATGTAAATTAATTTGCATAAACTCGAAAGTATTTGCATACCATTGATCATCCCTAGTACCAACTTCTTACCTATGATCGAATGTTGATCTCAAAGTGCAACACACATTGAGTGTGTGTAAAAGCCTTAGTAGTCTGTTAAAGAGGAACCATTAGCTAAAAAATGCCCCCTGCCCAAAACACACATGCAAGTAGATAAACACTTGCTCTACTTACATAACAGATGTACTGTAGTGTCCACGTTTTTATTCCTGTATTTTTTGGATTGTAAAATTAGATTACTCCTGTTCCTGGCAGGGGCCATCTTGTGTCCTCCGGCTGGATCCCCCCCCCCCGCATCCCCCTCCTCCCCACACTGTTTCTGTGCACAGCAGGGAGGAATAAATGCAGCAGCCACCGACTCACCTGCTAATGGATCCAAGTGCTGCCATTCCCAGAGTATAAAAGGATACTGCAGTGCCTGGAACCATTATTCAGGGACTCTGTGTGCGCCGCCTTTATCTTTCCCCGATGTTCAGTGCGGGGAAGAGAGAGAATCCGGTGGCGGTGGGCGGCAAAAGGGTTGGGCAGGGGGGCGCGGACATGCTACTGGAGGGGGGGGGGGGGCAGAGGACACTGATAGTAGATAGCCTCTGCCCCCCCCTCCCTGCGCTCTTACAGCGGCTGGACCACAGAGAAAAGGGGAGACCAAGGTGACCAATCAAAGAGCAGAGAAGTGAGTGACAGAGGCATCAGCCAATCAGGCTGATTCAGCATGCCTGTCACTTCTCTTCACTTCTCTGCGTACACTCTTAGAGCCTGGGGGCATAGAGAGAGAAACTGCACATGAAAAAAAAGTAAGAATGATTTGAAACTTTTCAATTGCCTGATTAACATCCTTTTTACTAATATATCAGCCTGCAATGTAGAACTAATTGTGTATTTTAATGCTAAAAGTTACTCTTTAAAGAGGAACTCCAGTGAACATAATGTAATAAAAAAGTTCTTTATTTTTACAATAATTATGTATAAATGATTTAGTCAGTGTTTACCCATTGTAAAATCTTTTAAATCCCTGATTCACATTCTGACATTTATCACATGGAGACATTTTTACTGTTGGCAGGTGATGTAGCTGCTGCATGCTTTTTTGGCAGTTGGAAACAGCTGTAAACAGCTATTTCCCACAATGCAACAAGGTTCACAGACAGGAAACTGCCAGAAATACCTCGGTACTCAGAGCTTCTTGTTAATGAGCAGCTCCATTTTACTGAGCAGGCATGGCCATACTTGCGTGGGTTCAGCACAGCTGTGCTCATGCTTGAAGAAGAGCATGGATGCAGAATTCAAGAGGGTCTAAATTATGGGCGTGGGAGGCCTCTGGAGGAACAGAGACTTCCTTCTTTGTAGGTAAGTATTTTTTCTTGTTTATAGCTGGGCTGTGGGCCACTGTATATTCACAGTCCATCTGTGTGCCCCCTTAACCTGCTCCCAGGAGCATTCTGTGCATGTGCACTAACAAGTCGGAACTAACTACGCATGAGAAGAATGCTCCTGACAACTGAAGCATGACGAAGGAGGCTCGTGGATGGGACCGTGCATGTACAGTAGCCTGCGACCCAGCCGATTTGCAAATTTTAATGGGGCTGAAAGCAGAAAAGCAGAGGGGACTGGAAGGACACCGAATGACCTGACTACGGGGGCTGGAAGAAGCTCCAGGTAAGGAATAACCAAAGTTTTCTTTTGTCTCATTATTACTTTAAGCTCAAATATGTACAATTCAAAAATATAATGTAACAATGTTAGACAAATTTATTAAACAGATTAAACCACCCAGAAGATAAGAATAAAGGGGAAATGTAATGATCGGTGTCAGCACACAGAGAGAATCTGATTATTGGTGATCTGCAGTATCACCAAGAATGCAGATATATACCTGATTATTGATGATCTGCAGAATCACCGATAATCCAAGTATAACTAACCTCTGGACACCTAGATAGTGTGAGTGTTTGGTGCAACAGTAATGACTTTGAGTAAAACCACCCGAGGAGCAGGTGGTTTTTTGGCAGTATGGGCGATACTGCCTTTTGAGAAGTACAAGAGCCTTCCAGCAGCCTGAGACCTCCAAAGGGGTGGAGTCCCAGACTGAAGGTAGGAGGGACCTGTGAGTAAGTGACACTTGAAGGTGGATGTCACTAGCAGGTCTGGAGACTACCTCTAAAAGGAGAGAGATAGCTCTCGAGGTCGGGCAAGCCAGGTCGGCAACACACAGACAGATAAGGTACAGAGACAGTAAGCTGATTCGGTATCCAAGGCAGGCAGGGTTGGCAACAGATAATCAGATATGCGTAGGTACCGAATCAGAGAGCATAGGGATAGTCAGGAAAGCAGTAGGTCATAACAGATATCAAACAATGCCTAGTCTTGGTTGTGAGGCCCGTGGTCTCTACACCCTGGAACTAGTCTGAAGTATAACAGAATGATAACACAAGTCCCTAAGCTTGGGTGTGAGGTCCGTGGTCTCGACACCCTGGAACTAGTCTGAATAATAGCACAATGATAACACAAGTTCCCAAATCTTGGGTGTGAGTTCCGTGGTCTCGACACCCTGGAACTAGTCTGGATAATAACACAATGATAACACAAGTTTCCTAATCTTGGGTGTGAGGTCCGTGGTCTCGACACCCTGGAACTAGTCTGAATAATAACACAATGATAAACAGAAGTAATCTGGCTCAGTGTGAATTCCTAGGTCCTCCTGGTTCAAACACACTGTAGGATCTGACTAAGGTCTGAGTGCTTCCACGTAGTGTTCGCAACGGCAGACAACTTGACACTGAGCAGCAGTTACTATATATAGAGCAGCGCTCTCCGGCGCCACCCATCAGTAATTGACCAATAGTCACTTGCTCTGAGGTCAGCTGACCCGCTTGGTCAGCTGATCCATCCTTGGCTGTCATAAATGTTCTGCCTCTCAGCGCGCGCGCGAGTATTCTTGAATCTGTGTGAACTAACAGACCCAGCCACACCAGACGCACGCTGCTGCGTGCAAACCGCCACGCTGGACGCAGAATCAGCCGCCTTGCTGTCAGTACACGCAGCGGCTTTTCCGCGTTTCCTTACAGGAAAAAGCGCCCAGAGAAGATAAAATGCGTTAAAAACAAATAAAATGAAAAAAAGTGAGGTGGCTTACCTCGAATGAAGACAAATTCACCACGTATTAATAGAATTTTATTGCACTGGCAACACGTTTCATGGGTGCATACCCACTTCCTCAGGCCAAATAGCAGTGCCTAATAGTGCTTGTAGCCACAAATAGGGTGCTTTATTTGTGGCTACAAGCACTATTAGGCACTGCTATTTGGCCTGAGGAAGTGGGTATGCACCCACGAAACGCGTTGCCAGTGCAATAAAATTCTACTAATACGTGAATTTGTCTTCATTGAGGTAAGCCACCTCACTTTTTTCATTTTATTTGTTTTTAACGCATTTTATCTTCTCTGGGCGCCTCTTTCCCCTTTATCCCGTGCCTTCACCTCCTTTTGGAGGGGGATCAACCCTCTTTGACCAATTTAGGTCATTTGAGGTTTGCTTTTTATCAAGAGTGCGACCATCACCAGCTCAGTCTGGTCACCCGAGTGGAGTCGGGGTTGTACATCTCCACCTGCTTCTAGTGGTCGGTTGCCCTTCTGCAACCCACCTTTGTGAGTATAATACATATTTTACATGCTTCTGGTACTGTGACATACTGCACCATTTGGGCTTCTGTTGTCTCTGTGTTTTCTTTCTGCAGGGTGCAATTTTTATTATCCCTACTTTTTGGCAGAAGATAAGAAAATCAAATTGTTAGCGTTAGTGCACTCAGTTTATTTCAATAAAGTTCTTTTATCAGACTTTCTATTTGAAGTTGCATTTTTTAATACAGTAGAGAACCCTTTCAGTCTGCTCTGTTGATGTTTCAATAAAATAAAAAGATTCCCTGTATTGTGTTTTTCGTCAGAAACACACTTTGCTTTTATTTAAAAAACAGGGAACACAACCAGGGCCGGCCCTAGACTTTTTGCCGCCTGAGGCAAAATTAGAAAAAAAATCGCTCCCCCCCCCCCCCCCCGTGGGTGGGGGGGGGGGTGGTGCCGCCGAGCTGGAGGGGTAGCTAGCAGAAAGGGGGTATTGGGCCTAGCGGCGGGGAGGGGGGTCGGACCCCCCCCTCCCTCGCCTGGGTCCCCCGATCTGCGCTCCTTCTCCAGCGTAAAGTACCAGCCAACCTGTCCTGCATATGAGAAGAGGCAACGGGCGGGGGAATCACTCACCTTCCGCGTTCCATCGTGCGCTCCACCGACGTCACTTCCTGCAAGGCCGTCCACTTACAATACAGTGGGCGGCGTTGCCGGAAGTGACGTCAGCGGAGCACGCGATGGAACGCGGAAGGTGAGTGATTCCCCCGCCCGTTGCCTCTTCTCATATGCACGCTGGCTGGTACTTTACGCTGGAGGAGGAGCGCAGATCGGGGGACCCAGGCGAGGGAGGGGGGGGTCCGACCCCCCTCCCCGCCGCTAGGCCCAATACCCCCTTTCTGCCCGCTACCCCTCCAGCTCGGCGGGCGGCCCCAGCGTCCATGGACGGGCGGGTGCCGCCCCCCCAGATCTGCCGCCTGAGGCAAATGTTTCACCCCGCCTCATGAGCGGGCCGGCCCTGAACACAACCTTTCCTTATCTGCTGGGAGCTTAATGCATAACAGGGCATCAAGAGCTTTTTTTTTTTTGTATATTCAACCGTTTGTTAGAATGCAAAGTGTATACTAATGCATGCTGGTTTTGCTCAGAGGGTGGAGCCCTACTCTATCCATCTTGGCCATTCTGGCAATTGCTTAAAGGTAATTTTAAGGTAATTTTAAAATTAAGAAAACATAAATATTAAAAAAAAACAAATATTAGAAAGCAAAATAAATAAATAAATAATTTTATATCTAAAAAATAAAGTATTAAATGGTGCATAACTGACGTAGAGATACTAAGCAGAAGGTGATGTGTGATGATAGTAAAGACATCTTGGCAAAGCCAATGGAAATGTCCCATCAATATACCGAACAGCAGCTTCTAAACTCTAGTCTCAAACTGATTATTTTAACAAACCATGGCCCTTTTCAATTTACTTTTCTCCTGAGTTTTCTCCCAGGAGATTGTTCCTTGTCTCTAAAAGAATAACTTTTCAGAGCCTAGCAGATGAAAAAGTACTAAAAAGTTGATTAAAAAAAAAGTTATATCAAACTTACTTTGAGTATTTTCTTGCTTGCTTGGGGCTTGAAAGGTATTTTATTGATAAGGTGTAAAAATATCTCCTGGGATAAAATTCAGGAGAAAAGTTAATTCAATATAGGTTCAGGTGAGTTAGAATTCACACGGGCAATTGAATTAGCCAGTAAATTGTGTGTAATGAAGGGCAATAGCGTAGCCGTAGGAAGAGGGTTTTTAAACGCCTGACATTTAATTGGGAGCCATAATACTTCATTTTCTGGCTACAAAGATAAACTCGAGGTTGAGCAGAAATAAAATTGTTAATGAAAAAAAGGAACATCTGCATTGACATCCTCTATAACAGTGATGGGTAACCTTTGCACTTCAGCTGTGACAAAACTACAAATCCCATCATGCCTCTGCCTCCCCGAGTTATGCTTAGAGCTGTTTGTCAGAGTATTGCAATGCCTCATGGGACTTGTAGTTCCACCACATCTGGAGTGCCAAGGTTAGCCATCACTGCTCTATAACAATGTGAATATAGACAAGTATCCTGAAGTCAGCAGCAAGCTCTGATGAGCTGTAAGCCATTAAACACCACAGCTGTAATCTATCTTTCCAGCCACTAGCCCTCCCATTAATTCTGCAAAGAGTAAGGGCTATAATATACAATTAGGAGCTGCAGCTGCAATCTTTAGGGCCAGTTCACACTTCAAGCACTTCTGATTATATTTTGAATCACCTGTGATTCAAAAAGCGCTTTACTAATGTCACCCCATGGAAGTGATCCAGTGGTGAGAGCTTTGGGCACTGGCATGCGGCAGAAGCATAAAGCAGTAATTACTTCCGGTATATGCACTGCTATTGGAGCCGAGGCGGGTCATCCGGATCTGAGGTCTACAAGCAGGACAGGCGATGGGGAACCGGTGAGCCTGTCCCGCTACAGGAGGCGGCTGCCCGAAACCAGTGGTGGCCGGGAGCGAGGGTGGTGGATGGGTTGCCGCCAGACGCGTCACTCCGCCTGAGGAAGCGGCGTCATGGCTCTGCCACTTACCAAGAGTAGAATGCCTGTAATTTAACCATTGTTCACCTATTTAAATTGCATCTATGCTGCATGCAGCATTTTCAGCGCTATTCAGCTTGAAGGAATGGACAAAAAAAAAACCTTTGCCCTTTACAAATTACTCTGAAAATCACTTTGCACTTAGCGATTGCTATGGCATTGTACAGTGTGAACTAAGCCTAAGCAGGTGCTTCTGACTGTCAGAGGGTGTCAAGACATTGGGGAATAAAAACACTGCGGAACACCAAATGGAGGAGGTGAGTATTGTTTGAGGTTTAACAACATTATTACCTAAACTGCAGTATAGTAAAGCAATCACAAGATGTCACTGTCTGTAAAATGATGCTAGGCCTCTATGGTATAGTGATGTCCTGCAGTCTCTCTGTGTTCCTATCTTTTCTAAGCTGCATTACCTGATGGTGGTGTATAATTTACCTCTGTATGTTTTCCTCCTTATTACAGAGTGTTTTGTCTCAATACTAATCCATAAGTTCCTTAATTGTAAAATGTGAAGAGTCTATTCATTCCTGTGAATATTTTTTACACGTATTCACCCCCACCTTTTTATTTATTTCTTGCTGCACAGGCTTATTCAGAATAAATGCCTCTTGTTCACTGTTCACTCTCTGTGCAGTTGACTCCCCTGCCTGACCTACAAGTGAATAGTGTAAGCAAACTTCTGGCAGAGAAGCAGCAGATGTGGGGATAACCCTTTTGTGTTTGCAGTAGCGGTCATCCCTTTCAGGTCCAAATAACTAATGTCAAATGTCTTCTGTATGATTAAGCCCAGGGTCATAACAATAGACCCTGCAAGGGATGCAGCCACAGGGGAACCCTGAAGCTGCAGGGGGCCCCATGGGGAGGAGGAGTTTCTTTTCCCTGTCCTGAGAGACTAACAACAAATGAGAGAGAGAAAACTTTCTGCTCTCTGCACAATTGTTCTAATGACTGCATCTGCTCATCCAGTAATAAGGAATCATACAAAGTTTTGCGGACAAAGATTTGTAGACAGTCCCTATTCAGTGTTCAGCAGGGTCTTGTGTACAGTGTCCTGCCCCCAGCCTCCCCAACCCCTCCCCAACTGCTGTGTACTGTAGCTATGCTGTCAGAGGAGTCTGCAGAGACAGTTATCCATCAGAGATGGACAGAGTGAGTGTAATAAGCTGAGGCTGGGAGCACACTCGTCTGTCGGTTTTCTGTATGCATTCTCTGCCCTCTGTATGTGTAAAAACATGCACCTTTTATCACAGAAAATGCGTGCATTGCTTCACTGCTGTCAGTTTGTATCTGCATGGCGAAAACACATTCAAGTTTGCACTAGCCAAATTAATAACATTGGTTCTCATTTGACCTGTGCAGAAAGCGAGGGGGGGAGGGGCCCCATCCAAAGTTTTTTCGGGGGGGTGGGGGGGGGAGTTGGGGCAGTGATTTCTAGTTACACCTCTGATAAAGCCTTAGATTAACTCTGCTACATGTTGCGCAGGTGTTATGGTGCTTAACCTTTAACAAAAGCAGCTCATGTAACATGAATCTAAACTCTCAGGGAGCAATCAATATTCAAATTCGTGCCATTTGTACATTATAAACTGGGACCCTTCAGGGGCTTCCCTCTATTGAGGTAAATATCTAACTTAGAAAATGTGTCTCCTCACAGGCTTTACACATGTAGCAATGGCATTGGGCAAACACATTTGGGTAAACGGAAAATGAACTGAAATAACCTCTGTAGGACTGCTCTAAAAACACTCAGGATAACAGTACCTTCTACTGTGTTTTTGTGTGTTTTAGAATAACAGAAAACATTCCACTAAAGGGTTTCATCAACAAGGTAAATTCTAAAAGCAGTATTTTTGATTATTGTAAGCCCCATATGCAATTAACTGCTTCTCCTGAGTTTTCATCTAGGAGATCATTTTTTCCTCTTCTTTTTAAAATAGCTTTTTAGCACTTTGCAATTGCAAAAGTACCAAAAAGTAGATTAAAAAGTACTGTCAGAATTATTCGAAGCATTTTCTTAGTTGCTGGTGGTTTAAAGGGCATTTTATTGACAAGTTGTGAAAATATCACCTAGGAGAAAACTCATGAGAAAAAGTTAATTGCATATGGGCCAAAGTCTGTTACTGCTTCCATTTCTTCCCCCTCGATATGTCAGGAGGGAATGGGTCTGCTGGTGTAATGCAGGTGTACTGGTGTCTGTTTGTTTTTCTCCTTCATCCTTTAGAAATTCAAATCAAAAGTTAGAGCAAGGTTAAAGAGAACCCGAGGTGGGTTTTAAAAATCCTAATTGCACACAGAGGCTGGGTCTGCATATAATGCCCAGCCTCTGTTGCTATATTGTTCTGCCCCAGACCCCCCCCCCTGCGCTCTGCTTGTCCCCATAAATCAAACCACCGTGCTAGCGACATGCATCTAGCCGGCTGTTTACATGTCCACTGTCACTCTCTGCCGCTCCCCCGCCTCCTCCATATCACCGCTCCCCGCCGGCGTCCCTTCCCTCCCCGCTGATTGGAGGGAAGGGACGCAGGCGGGGAGCAGCGACATAGAGGAGGCGGGGAGCAGCAGAGAGTGACAGTGGCCATGTATACAGCCGGCTATCATCACATTGTGTGTCGCTAACACGGCGGTTTGATTTATTGGGACAAGCAGAGCAAAGGGGGGTCTGAGCAGGGCCGGGCCGAGGCATAGGCTGGAGAGGCTCCAGCCTCAGGGCGCAGTGTAGGAGGGGGCGCACAATTCATTCAGCTGTCATTCCTAATTGTGTTTGAAGCAGAAATAAATAAGAAAAGGCGATACATGGAAGTGACTACAAGCCTGATAACTGGAGATTAAGGTATTGGGGGCCCTGGGGTGCCTCTTAGTCTAATAGCAATCAGTGTGATGGCTGGGCTGGGAGGGATGGAGGGGCGCACTTAGGTGTCTCAGCCTTGGGTGCTGGAGGACCTTGTCCCTGCTCTGGGTCTGAGGGAGAACAATACAGCAACAGAGGCTGGGCATTATATGCAGTCCCAGCCTCTGTGTGCAATTAGGATTTTTAAAACCCACCTTGGGCTCTCTTTAAGGTTTTGCTAGGAAATAGAGATAATACAAGTTTTGTTTATAAAAGATTTTTACACTATGGTTTCTTTGATATCCAGTCACAGAGATTTCATGTTCAGAAAGTACAGTCAGTAAGGTTGAGTCATACTGGCGCACCCTGTGAGTATAATCATACAGCACGTGCTGCAGAAAACATTTACAGGGCACTGACTAGGGGAAAGAGTGACGGAAGTGCAATGCTGCCTGAGAGAAAATCATTATTTGTGCAGACTGACTCTAATCTGTGTCAGGATGAAGGCGTTTTGTACCCCTGAGATACAGGAGCACCTGTAGGTATTGTGTTGCAGGGATCATTGTGCTGCTGTTTCCAAAAGAACAGATTAAATGGAAAACGTGTAAAAACAAAAGATGGCCGGGGTGCATTCCGGCCTGGATTTACATCACAAGAGCCTATAAGCACAGATGTCCTGGCACCCTAGACTTCACCCTCCATGAACCAAACCCCACCCCCACCAAACTGCACCACAAGTGTGCTGGCTGTCTCAGCTGTCACTTCTCCCTTACTTCCCTTTCCTGTCATAGGCAGCTACAGGTGTCCCTTAGCATTAGGTAGCCAGAGATACCCTCAGTATTAAGAAGCTAGTGATGCTCCACCAGTGGAATGTCGTGAGCTAGGTAAGTAACCTCTCATTTACGCTCTGCTCAGGACTTTGCATAGGGAAGGAGGGAGGGAGGCAGTAGAGAAGGGAAGTGATCCACCTTTCCATCATCAGATGCCTGTAGGCACGCGCCTACAGTGCCTTATTGTAAATCCAGCCCTGGGTGCATTAAGGAGAACAGATCTTTAAAGTGAATGGAAACCCGCATTTAAAAAAAAAATGAAGCAAATGCTTACCTAAGGAGAGGGAAGGCTCTGGGTCGTATCTCAGTGCCCTCTATCCTGTTCTGGCTCCCCTCCGTTTCAATCCCCCGCCGAAAGGGTATTTGGAAGTCTTCGGGAGCCGTGTCCTCCCGAAGACGTGCGGCTCCATACTGCACATGCGTGAGCGTGCAAGAGAGCGTGCTTGCGCAGGTGCAGTACAGGGCCGCCCTTCTTCAGGAGCACTCAGGCTCCCTGAAGACTTCTGAAGCCTCCTTCGGCCAGATAAAGCAGTATTTGACTAATTTAGTCAAATACTGCTACCCGGCGAACAAGCACTGGAACGAGGGGACCAGGAGAGGAATGGGAAGGCTCTATAGGACCCAGAGCCTTCCCTCTCCTTGGGTAAGTATCTGTCTCATTTTTTTTAAATGCGGTTCCCATTTACTTTAAAGGACACCTGAAGTGAGAGAAATATGGAGGCTGACATATTTATTTTCTTTTAATAAAAACCTGTACATTTTTCAAACTTAAAACTTAGATACCTACCTCAAGAGAGCAAAGCCTATATAGATCCTCCAGAAGCTCCCCTCGTCTCCTTATACCTTGCTGTTCTAGCGCTGTGTCCTCCTGAAGCTCGCAGCCAGGCTCAGCACGAGAACGAGCTCAGCCACACTGCGCCTCCGCAATATTATGGACCTACTCGGACTTTATTGAAAAAAACAATTTCCAATTTTTGTTAGAAAAACTATTTGTAATTTCCATGGATGCAATTGGAGGCACAGATCGCTTGTGCATACACAGTAGCACAGACTCACTCGATTTCAAAAAAACAAAGAAAAATGGTTTTTAAACCCAGAAAACTGACAGTTTAAAAAGCATTTTTTTTTGTATTTTTAAAATTGATTTTCTCAAAAACTACAAATATTTTTGAAACATTTTTTTTTGACCCACTGTTTTCCTTAACATACTGTATATAGTGCAATTTTGGTAGCAAGAGCATGTATGGGGACTTTGCTATTCCCTGCCAAATTACATATGATTACATATGAAATGAATTACGCTTTCCCCCGAAATTTTGCATTACGATTACAATGCGTATATGCGAATTACGACGCATAATTACGCATAGGCGTAATTTCTGCTCATCACTATTCTTAACAATAAACGTTTTTTAATGGGCATTAGTGATGTGTGAACCTCACACTTCTAGTGAAATTTTAACATTTATCCAAAGATGAGAATATTCACAAAAGGGTATGGTCACAAGAAAACACATTTTTTTTCGCCAACTGCACTAAAGTCAGTGGGCATGAGAAACCATGTTTACTTGCATACGGGGAATTAAAGTGGCGGTAAATTTGGGCGCAGGTTAAACCCAAAAAACTTTATTAGTTGAATCTATCAGGAACTCCTATAAAAAAAGGAGTACACTGCCTCCAAATTTGGGTCCTGTGCCAATTGCCCCCCGCCCATCGCACGTGTATGTTTTAGTAACACAATAATCCTGTAAGATACATACAGGCCACCTTTTGGAGTACACTGCCTCTTTAAATGTTTGAATTAGGTTTTCTTAGTTTTCCTTTTAACGACTCCCAGTTCTTCTAAAAAAATGTTATACTCCTTAAACTGCTGTAGGAATGTCAGTGTACTGGTCTCTTATTCTCATCACTTCCTGCATAGTTTTGAAACAAAGTAGGCCAGGAAATCTTCCCTGTTGCTATATTTGAGAGCTTGGGCCATATGCAATTCACTTTTTCTCCTGAGTTTTCCCCTAATTGATATTTTCACAACTTGTAAATAAAATGCCCTTTAAACCACCAACAAGCAAACACTCAAAATAATTTTGACTGTACTTTTCCACCTACTATTTGGTACTTTTTCTATTGAAAAGTGCTAAAAAGTTAACTTAAATTGTAAATGAAAAATTATCTCCTAGGAGAAAACTCAGGTGAAAAAGTGAATTGCATTTGGCCCCTTATCTGAGTGTGGCACAGACTGTACCCAATGTGACTTTATTTCACCTGGCCCATCACAAAACACCTACACAGGTGGATTAGCACTGGCGAACTCAAGCATGTTTAAAAGAAACCTGAAGTTATGCTGGGTACACATGTTACATTTTTCCGCTTCCACCTGATCGTTTTTTTCCACACTAGATTCTGTGCTCGATTCTCTTATCTTCGCTCGTTTTTCTTATCTATTTCCATTCACTTCTATGAGAAATCGAGCACAGAATCAATCGAAAGGAATATCGAACATGCCGGATAATATCTATCAGATCCATCTATCGAGCGGAAAATCGTACCGTGTGTACCCAGCATTAGAGGACTATGGAGGCTGCTATCTCCTTTCCCTTACAAACAATGCCAGTTCCCTGACAGTCATGTTGAGCTTTTGGCTTTAGTTGTTACTGATAGGGAAAAGCAGCTGAAATTCACAAACTTTTACAGCAAATCTGGCTAATAATTGGCCAATTTTATACCTTAATATTAAGCCCGGTTCACATCTGCAAAATGAGCCAAAAGGATCCGGTGAGCGGATTCGGTCTCCGCTTCACCGGATCCAGATGGCTCAGTCCGTGGCCCAGTTCATATAGTGAAAACGGATCTGATCAATAATTTATCAGATCCATTTTCACTCGGCAATACATACCTAATCTTCATAGGCAGCCGACGGTAGAGGCTTCCTCTTCTTCCGCTGTGACTACATAGCGCGTCATGTGACTAGTCACATGATGCGTCATGTAGTCACATGACGCAGAAGAAGACGGAAACCTCTACTGCCGGCTGCCTATGAAGATTAGGTATGTATAAACTGCCCTAGCCCATCCACCTGCCCGGCTGCTGCCCCGTCACCTCACCCTCCCGTCGCAAGATTCGTGTCGGCGCATGCCCCCATCCCCCATGGAACAGTCTGTTTCTTCACTAGTGTGAAGAAACGTTGCGTTTCCCATTGCCCCAATGCTGCAGCATTTTTGTCCGGATCCGTTCCGCTAAGCAGGACGGTCTGGAAAATTAGGGCCTGCAGCAATTTTTAGGTCCGGGGACCGGAACGTACGGAACGTATCCGTACCAACGGAACCATGTGAATGGATCCATAGGTTAACATTGAATCCATTCACATCCGTTCCGTTTGTACAGTATACGTTCCATTTACGTTCTGGAAAAAACGCTACTGTGAACCGGGCCTTAGATTTAAAGACTATGGTGCCAAATTTCTGGATTGCAAAGCCCCCACACATAATATTGACACCAAATTTGTGTTTCAAGGCTAACATGAGAAAAAAGTATTACCGTATATACTCGTGTATAAGCCGAGTTTTTTGGACCAAAAAAGTGATCCAAAAGTGGGGGGGTCGGCTTATACACGAGGCACCATTCCAAAGTCCCCTCCTTAATATCGTTCTCTACACAAAAATGAATTTATAGGGCACATATATAGCCATGAGGGTTTCCCCTGCCCCCCTCCAGAGCGGAGTAGTACTTTAATTACAGCTTTGTCCCCCGAGTGCCTCCCCTGCATATGCATGGTGGTTTAGCCGCACAGACAGTGTCGGCTGTGTCTCCCCCTTCCCCCGCCAGAGCGGAGTGGCATGTAAATATCAGCAGTGTGCTGATATGATTGCCGCTCTCGCTGTGTGCAGAGATGTAAGCAGCGGTGCGGGCTTCCTCCACTTACTTCCTAAGTCCGTCCATGCTGCGGGGATTCCTCTATAGCTCTTCTGATGCCGGCTCATCTCTATGACAGAAGCGTCACTAGATGGCGCCATCTAGTGACGCTTCTGTCATAGAGATGAGCCGGCATCAGAAGAGCTATAGAGGAATCCCCGCAGCATGGACGGACTTAGGAAGTAAGTGGAGGAAGCCCGCACCGCTGCTTACATCTCTGCACACAGCGAGAGCGGCAATCATATCAGCACACTGCTGATATTTACATGCCGCTCCGCTCTGGCGGGGGAAGGGGGAGACACAGCCGACACTGTCTGTGCGGCTAAACCACCATGCATATGCAGGGGAGGCACTCGGGGGACAAAGCTGTAATTAAAGTACTACTCCGCTCTGGAGGGGGGCAGGGGAAACCCTCATGGCTATATATGTGCCCTATAAATTCATTTTTGTGTAGAGGGCGATACTCTGGTTAGCACACACGTTTTATTTACATATGGCTCTGCTTTGGAGTGGGGACAGGACAGCCATGGCTGCATAAGTGCCCTATACATTCATCATTGATTAGAGGGGATACTCTGGCTAAAATGCACGTTTTATTTACATACTGCTCTACCCTGGAAAGGGGATGAGGACACACAGTCATGGCTACATATGTTCCCTAATCACACAGCACTATGTAGTAGAGTGGGATACTTTGGCCGAGACGTACACAACTATAATTTCCATTTTGCTTTGGAAGGGGAGCAGAGGCACAGTTATGGCCACATATCCTCCTAAACCACGCCACATATGATGGATTAGGTGCTTGTTGTGTAGTGTATGGCAAATGGAACAATGGTCTTAGACCTTTGCATTGCCTCCCCCGGCTTATACACGAGTCAGTCATTTTCCCCAAGTTTTTAGGTAAAAGTTGGGGGGTCGGCTTATACACGGGTCGGCTTATACACGAGTATATACGGTATTTGAAAAGACCTTATAGTTTTTAAGAAAATATAGTTTAGAATTTTGAAGGCTAAATGCATTTTAAACCAGTGTAGTGTCCTATTGAAGTGGATTTTGGCTCATTGTAAAGTCCCCGTACATGCTATAGTTACCCTCACCAGATGTGATATATACAGTACTGTATGTCAGGGTCACTAGTGGGAACATGTTAATAAAACATTTTTTAATGACCTTGTAGGTTTTCAGAAAAAAGATGTTAACATTTTTGTAGGGAAATTAGGTTTTAAACCTTTTTATGGCACAAAACTGCTGGATTGCAGGAGCTTTAATTGCCTTTAAGGCTCATACACACATCAGACCATAGTCTTTGGAAAATGAAAGATCACAGACCAATTTTACCCCCTTCCATGTAGTATGAGAGCCATACCTACACAGTCTTTTCTATGGAGCTGAACTCCCCATCAGACAGAAATATTTGCAAGATGCTGCACACACAGATGCTGTAGACATTCAAAAGATCAGTATCTGCAAAAGATCTGTTCCTGCAAAAGATCCGTTCCTGCAAAATGCATTCATAGTCTATGATATCTGCAGATCATCATACACACCTTGTTTAACAGACATTCATCTGCAGATCAGATCCACCAGGATGGATTTTCAGATCTGCAGATGATTGTCTGATCTGCAGATGAATGTCAGTTAAACAAGGTGTGTATGATGATCTGCAGATATCATAGACTATGAATGCATTTTGCAGGAACGGATCTTTTGCAGGAACAGATCTTTTGCAGATACTGATCTTTTGAATGTCTACAGCATCTGTGTGTGCAGCATCTTGCAAATATTTCTGTCTGATGGGGAGTTCAGCTCCATAGAAAAGACTGTGTAGGTATGGCTCTCATACTACATGGAAGGGGGTAAAATTGGTCTGTGATCTTTCATTTTCCAAAGACTATGGTCTGATGTGTGTATGAGCCTTAAAGGCAATTAAAGCTCCTGCAATCCAGCAGTTTTGTGCCATAAAAAGGTTTAAAACCTAATTTCCCTACAAAAATGTTAACATCTTTTTCTGAAAACCTACAAGGTCATTAAAAAATGTTTTATTAACATGTTCCCACTAGTGACCCTGACATACAGTACTGTATATATCACATCTGGTGAGGGTAACTATAGCATGTACGGGGACTTTACAATGAGCCAAAATCCACTTCAATAGGACACTACACTGGTTTAAAATGCATTTAGCCTTCAAAATTCTAAACTATATTTTCTTAAAAACTATAAGGTCTTTTCAAATACCGTATATACTCGTGTATAAGCCGACCCGTGTATAAGCCGACCCCCCAACTTTTACCTAAAAACTTGGGGAAAATGACTGACTCGTGTATAAGCCGGGGGAGGCAATGCAAAGGTCTAAGACCATTGTTCCATTTGCCATACACTACACAACAAGCACCTAATCCATCATATGTGGCGTGGTTTAGGAGGATATGTGGCCATAACTGTGCCTCTGCTCCCCTTCCAAAGCAAAATGGAAATTATAGTTGTGTACGTCTCGGCCAAAGTATCCCACTCTACTACATAGTGCTGTGTGATTAGGGAACATATGTAGCCATGACTGTGTGTCCTCATCCCCTTTCCAGGGTAGAGCAGTATGTAAATAAAACGTGCATTTTAGCCAGAGTATCCCCTCTAATCAATGATGAATGTATAGGGCACTTATGCAGCCATGGCTGTCCTGTCCCCACTCCAAAGCAGAGCCATATGTAAATAAAACGTGTGTGCTAACCAGAGTATCGCCCTCTACACAAAAATGAATTTATAGGGCACATATATAGCCATGAGGGTTTCCCCTGCCCCCCTCCAGAGCGGAGTAGTACTTTAATTACAGCTTTGTCCCCCGAGTGCCTCCCCTGCATATGCATGGTGGTTTAGCCGCACAGACAGTGTCGGCTGTGTCTCCCCCTTCCCCCGCCAGAGCGGAGCGGCATGTAAATATCAGCAGTGTGCTGATATGATTGCCGCTCTCGCTGTGTGCAGAGATGTAAGCAGCGGTGCGGGCTTCCTCCACTTACTTCCTAAGTCCGTCCATGCTGCGGGGATTCCTCTATAGCTCTTCTGATGCCGGATCATCTGCAGATCTCATAGACTATGAATGCAATTTGCAGGAACGGATCTTTGGCAGGAACAGATCTTTTGCAGATACTGATCTTTTGTGTCTGTACAGCATCCGTGTGTGCAGCATCTTGCAAAGATTTTTTTCAGATGGGGAGTTCAGCTCCATAGAAAAGACTGTGTAGGTATGGCTCTTATACTGCATGAAGGGTGGTAAGATTGGTCTGTGATCTTTCATTTTCCAAAGACTATAGTCTGATGTGTGTATGAGCCTTTAAGCTGTGTACACACTTAAAAGATTAATGAAAGATCACAGATCAATTTTACCACCTGTATGTCTGTTAAACAAGGTGTGTATTGAGATCTGAAGATATCATAGACTATGAATGCATTTTGCGAGAACAGATCTTTTGCAGGAACAAATCTTTTGCAGATGCTGAGTTTTTGAATGTGTACAGCATCTTTATGCACAGCAAAGATTTCTATCTGATGGGGAGTTCAGCTCAATAGAATAGACTGTGTAGAGTATGTTCTCATACTACATGGAAGGTGGTAAAATTGGTCTGTGATCTTTCATTAATCTTTCAAGTGTGTACACAGCTTTATTCTCTACTTGTACACACGACTGCAGAATGCTGGTAACTGCTTGGTGGAAGTTTAAAAAGTATTTTATTGATAAGGTTAGAAAATATCTCCTTGGAGAAAACTCAGGAGAAAACAGGAGAAAAGGTAATAGTGGTCCAGTGTGTATGAAATAAAGCCAATAAAATGTTTCTTTAATTCATTTTTTGAAAATGGCTGTTAATTTCTGGACGACCTTCGTATAATTTTTTTTTCTAAGTCAATTGGTGAAATGTTTTAAAAGACTGTGACAGTACACATTTTCTTCAAGGCAGGGCACACTGCCTAACAATGTTTTTGTATTGGCCACACAAATTTCCACAATTATTCTGTTTGCATTTTTGTTTTTTTGTATGAAAAAAACGCCTGGAACTGTCTGGAATCATCTATTTTTCGCATTTTACTGTATTTTTTTGTAATCTATAAAATCACATGAAAACCCATTTCCAAAAGTAAAAATGAAAAGCAGAAAATGCTAATGAAAACTGAATTGCAGTGCGGCACAAGAAAGGAGAAAATGGTTGAGATTTTGCATGTTCAAATGTGTGCCCAGCCTAACAACTGAAAGAAGTGACATTATGGGCCCCTCCCCAACCTCAAATGTGCGCCCAGCCTAACAACTGAAAGAAGTGACATTATGGGCCCCTCCTCAACCTCAAATGTGCGAACAGCCTAACAACTGAAAAAAATGGACAGGATGGAGCCCTCCCTTCCAAGAAATTGTTTAGTCTCCTTGCACACTATGGGCCTGATTCACAAAGCGGTGGAAACTTTTTCGCGGACTTTTGCGCGCGCAACGTGCCGCGATTCGCGCAATCACGGACTTTTGTGCGCGCAATTTGCCGCGATTTGCGCGAATCGCGGCAAATTGCGCGCGCAAAAGTCCGCGAAAAAGTTTGCACCGCTTTGTGGATCAGGCCCTATGTACGTTGTGATGCGGTAAAAACCCAACACTGCCGAAAGTTCACATTGCACGTTAGACATGCGATATGATGCATTGCAGTGCATACAGTGAAGCATACAGTACCATTAAAAGTATGCTTTACTGCACTGTAACCCTGTGAACACCCTGCATGCAGTGTTTTACCCCAACGGAACCTGCTGCAGTTCACCGCAATCAATGTGCTAGCCCCATAGGAATATCATTGCATCATATTGGGATGTGATGATATTTTGCACTAAAAACTGAAAAAGTTCCGCACAAAATCTTGTGTTCAATCGAGTCCCAACTTTATTGATACAGGTAAAAAGCCATACAGTCATGGAGCTGACATGTTTCAGACTCACAGGTCCTTGATCATAGCATGTCAGCTCCATGACTGTATGGCTTTTTACCTGTATCAATAAAGTTGGGACTCGATTGAACACAAGATCTTGTGCTGAACTTTTTCCGTTTTTGCTGCATATTTGGGTCGCCTGGTTCCAGCACCATCTTGGTGTCCGAGGTGTAGCGGAATCCACCCACTTGCTGATATTTTGCACTGCGATGGATCACATCACATATAGGGCTTGATTCACAAAAGCGTGATAATGCTTATCATGCCCGTGCTAGCGTTACGTGTGCGCTATAATGCGCGTAACGTTTTCGCATGCAAAATCATTCACATTTGCGCGCACAAAATGTTACGTACGTTATAAAGCGCGCAAAATGCTAGCGCGGGGGCATGATATGCATTATCACGCTTTTCTGAATCAAGCCCATAGTGTGCAAGGAGCCTAAAGAACATGCATACTGTTAGCGCTCTCGCCTTACAGCGCTGGTTCGAATCCCAGCCAGGTCAACATCTGCAAGGAGTTTGTAAGTTTTCCCCGTGTCTATGTGGGTTTCCTCCGGGCACTCCAGTTTCCTCCCACATCCCAAAAACATACAGATAAGTTAATTGGCTTGGTGGAATATGTCGGCACTATATAAATACTAAAATAAATAAATTAGCCCAATTCAATTTCATTATAATCTCATTACCCATATCTAAGAACTGAGGGTATTCTCTAGTAACAGGTCAGACTCATGTTTTAAAACACTGGACACAGATTGCAAAAACCACTTGTATGCTTGTAATGTGTGGTTTATTAATATATACTATTTATCTAATGCAGGGGGTGAGGCAGGGGTACAAAATACTTCCAGCACTGCACATACACTTTAAATAACCTACTGAGTTCAAAGGAAATGTCCATTTTTTATTAATCCCCCTGAACCAGATAGAGCACTTAACACAAACACAGGCTAAAGTGAAAATTACTCCTTTCGCAATCAACCCCTTTGTGTGCAGCGCGTACAATGGTTATCTGCCCCACCTGCGTTCGCTTTGTAAGAAATAAGTACATTATTGTCTCTTTAGAAATTGCTATTGTGATTTGTTGTTTCCAGCTGAACTGATTGCCTTTTTTACACGTTGTTTCTCAAACAATGCAGTTTTTAGGTTGAATGCCCATTTTTTTCTTTTTTTTTTCTCTTCTCATTTTTAAATACAAAATAATTGCAGAGATATTTGCTGCTGCTCATTTATTAAGTCCTCTTGTGTGCGTATCCAGAAATCAGTGAGGATTCTTGCGGTAGAGAAACAAGATGTACTTTATTCAAGTAATGTATTCCGTGCCACAATTGTGAATTGATTCTTTGCAGGCTCCAGTTTATTATGTTCTCAAGATCATTGATCTCCGAGGTGCTTAAACAAGCTCTTATTGGTTTTCGTTTACTGTTTAGTTACATATTTTAAAATAACATTCAAGTCACCTGTGCCCTGCTTTTTTTCCCATGGAGAATAAACCCACAAAATATTAAGCATTAGGAAAGGATTTCTATAAAACATATCTGCTTTTCCTACTATGTCGTAATGCTTTTTAGTTTAACGGCTTCATGCCAGTCGCATGGGGGAAAAGTATGCTAAACTATTGCTTTATTGTGGACATGGTTGTTATTTTAACACAAACATTTCTGTAGATAACCCAGTCACTATGATTTAATACATTGAATAAGTAATGCAGTATTAAAGAAAGCTTACAGTATAGAGGCACTGTCATCCAATTTTGAATTAATTATCCTGGTTTCAGTATCAGAAACACTTCCTATATCTATCTACTGTATAGCTGTATATTGTTATGTAACCCTGCCTTAACCTGTTGTTGACCACTCCACGCCGATTCGCGTGAACGCGGCGGTAGCCCCAGGACTGCTCCATGCCGATTGGTGTGAAGGGCTTTCTATGGGGATTGCAGGATAGCGTGTACACTGATGCGTGCGCATCTCCGCTTGGATGATGGAGCTTTGCTCCGCCTTCAGTCTCTTGCCGCTCGAAGACGGTTAGACGGCAAAACCGCCATCTAATAACTATGTGCAGCGCTGCAATCTAAGAAAGTGCTGTACTGGGGACAGCTGTGTGACATGGCTGTCCCCCTGGGGGACACAGGAGCGATGCACTGTGATAGGCTGAAGCCTATCACAGCTGATTGCTGTGATAGGCTGACTGGGGGAGGGAGGGAGGGAACATAAATTAAAAAATAAGTGAATTTCTTTAAAATAAAAATAAAAATATTTACAAAACAAAACATTGGGGGAGCTATCAGACCCCACCAACAAAGGGCTCTGTTGGTGGGGAGAAAAGGGGGGGAGTCACTTGTGCGCTGAGTTGTGCGGCCCTGCAGCGGAGCCTTAAAGCTGCAGTGGCCCATTTAGTAAAAAATGGCCTGGTCACTAGGGAGTTTAACACAGCGGTTCTCAAGTGGTTAAAGAGGAACTGTCACCAAGGATTGAACTTCATTCCAATCAGCAGCGGATACCTCCTTTGCCACGAGAAAAAATTATCTTTTCTCAAACGGATCATCAGGGAGCTTTGTATAGCTATTATTGTGGTGAAAGCCCTCCCACAGTGTGATGTCATCACCTAGGTACTGACATCACACTGTGGGAGCCTCGTTGCATTGTGGGAAATAACAGCTGTTTCCAACTGCCAAAAAGCAGCTTCTCCTTCCATAGACATCACCTGCCAGCAGTAAAGATGTCGCCATGTGATAAATTTCAGAATGTAAATCAGTGAGAGGACAGATTTTACAATGGGCAAACACTGACTAAATCATTTACCATAGACATAATTATTGTAAAAATTAAGCACTTTTTTCATTGTTATTTTCACTTCAGTTCCTCTTTAACAGTGATGTCTGGCCTAGAATATCATGAATCCTGCTCTTTTCAGTGCACTCAGTGTTATTTTTGCTGACTTCAGAACACACAACAAACAAACATACAGTGATGCACCCTGTCAGAAGTAAAGATGTCGCGATCTGTGATAAATGTAAGGATGTAGGCCTTTTTCAGACAGGCAGCTGGCAGGCCTTGCCAGATTATTTTGGTAGCTTGTTACAAGTGCTGATAGATTCCGGAAAACCCTTTCCTGTTCCTTGTTCTGATCTCTTAGGGCTGGTGCACACTAAGCGTTTTTTGGGAGCCTTTTCAAAACCGCTGCCGCCTGTGAAAACGCTTGGCTAATATAACTCAATGGGATGGTGCACACGAGTGGTTTGAGGTTTTTAGCAAGCCGCAAACGAGGCTCCTGTAGCATTTTTGCGGTTTGCAGATGCGTTTCTGCTTCAATGTAAAGTATAGAAAAAGCCCAAACTGCTTATAAAAACGCTGGAACAGAGCGGTTTTCCAGGCATTTTTGTTACATAAGCTGTTCAGTAACAGATTTACTATAACAATATATGAAATCTGCTACACAAAAACGTCTCTAAACATGCCTAGAATCTCTCTGAAAATCTGCTTCAAAAACCTCTAGCGTTTTGTGGATCTGCTAGAGGTTTCTGGTGTGCACTGGCCCTTAGTCTGTATTATTTGGTTTTGACTTTTTGCTTTTGTCTATTGACCTTGCTTTTGTCTGTTGAGTAATTGTACCACACTTCCTGTATATATTGGTATTTATATGTGTGCGTGCGTGTGTGTGTGTGTGTGTCATCTTTTACTAATTAGTTAGTTAGGATTGTGTCATTTGCTGGTGTTGTGGTGTGGAGCATGGTGGGTTCTGTTTATGCTTGTAGCGTGCTTACGTCTTAATTATAAACTGGTGTCTGGCCTTATGTATATTACTGAAAACATGGTGATCCACTTACCAGTCTGTGCAATCAGTAACAGCCCCACACACTGGTGGTCAGACAGCAAGACTGTGTGTGTTTCTCTGGGTGTGCCATTAATCTGTGCATAGTCTGTAGTGTATATAAAAAAGGCTTATCATAGACTTGATGCATTCTTGGTATGTGGAATGATACACCATGACTTGCAGAAATACCTGGTCACATTTCACTGCCAAGTTGGTACTTGAGATGGTGGTCTTCATGCTGATTAGGGTCTATTGGTGATTCTCACTGTGATGATCTTTGTGTATGATCCTCTATGTTTAATGAGGTCTGCTTTAAGATTTTATTCTTAATAATATTCATTCCTGTTCTTCATGTATCCATATCCATCTGATCCCCTCTAAAAAAGAGTATCTAAAATTGACTGGCTTAGATACTGAGGAAGAGATTTTCCATCAGTCGGAGACTGTTAATGGGGGGGCAGCTATGGAACAAAGGGACCAGAAGAAGAACAGGCAAGCTTGGTAGGTCCCAGAGCCTTCCCTCTCCATAGGTAAGTATCTGTTTTATTTTTTTAACTTGCGATTCAGAGTCACTTTGGCTAGGTTCTGTAATGATCGGTGTTAGTAAGCAGAGAGAATCTGATTATTAGTGATCTGCAGTATCACCAATAATGCAGATGTCACCTGATTATTGATGATCTGCAGAATCACTAATAATGCAAGTGCAACTAACCTCTGGATACCGTAGCAAAAGAATAACAATCAACAATGTACAATATACAAGACTGTGGAAATATCCACCACACGGTGATTCCTCAGAGGTGTGGTTACCTCTGAATGGGAACCCCGTGTGTGAGATCCTCGGCCCAGGTGAAGATTGGGATCTCAGCCCCTGGCAGTAATCGTCTGCTAGGGCAGGCGTCTCGGAGAGGCAAGCCTCAGAGATATCCCACCAGTGGGAGACGTACCACTGGGGAAAAGAGAAAGGTCAGACAGGCAGAGGTTCGGCAACAGAGAGAGGGTAGCAGTACAAGAACAGAAGGCTGATTCAGAGTCCGTTTAACAGGCAGGGTCGGCAACTAAGAATCAGATAGGCAAAGGTACAAAATCGAGAAGAGGAGAGAGTAGTCAGGGATAGCCAAAGTCAAGACACAGATAAATATGCAATACAATCCTAAACCGAGGTGTGATGTCCTTGATAACAACGCCCGGGAACTGAGCTAAGGTCTGAGCGTTTACACCTAAGTATTCACGACAGCAGACAGTGAGCAAATGACATCTGTGGGCTTAAATGCAGAAGCCCAGTTCCACCAGCCCGCCCAGAGGGCTGGACCTGAAGTCAGCATGTGATTGGCTGGCTAGGGTCAGCTGATCGCCGGATCAGCTGACCCGTCTTCTCAAAGAATAAATACCCTGCCGCCTTGCGCGCGTGCGCATGACCCTCTGCCTCTGAATCTCAGAGAGGCCAGGTCCCCGGTCAGCGCACGCCCGCACACTGAAGTCCGCCGGCTGAGTAGCGGGACCCGCCGCCATACTATCAGCCGCGGCGGTGACTGCCCTGCTCTGCGCCGGTGGCTCCGTATGGGATTCGGAAACCGCCGGCTGAGAAGCGGAGGCCGCCGCCATGCTGCCCTGCGCGGCGGCGGCTCCGCTATTCTTCACAGGTTCCAAGTAGGATGTTGCAGTGCTGCGTTATAAAGTCTTATAATGCAGCTTACAGCAATGTAATTCAAATTATAAGCGATGTTTACAGTGCGATGTTAGAGTTGCATTGTAACATGCGACATTATGGTAATGCACTGCTGAAGTGCGTTTCCCCTAAATGCATAGGTTACTAGGTACAGGAAAACATCATTTTCATTGATTATATGCTTTACTACTTTATGCGAAGGTAACCAGGGCCGGCACTTCCATATAGGCAAAGGGCCCAGAGCCTATGGGGGGCTACCAAGGTGCACCTCCTCCTCTCCAGCTATGTTGACCCATGAGAGTGGGGATACTGTGTGTTTACTCTGTACAGGAAAAGGAGGTGGTGGTTTATGGAAACCCCAAAAATGCTTTATAGGGGGCATATGACACACCTAATGATATTGTTTGGGGGGTGGGGGTGTATGGATTGGATCAACCTGGCAGCCAGCTCAGGGGCTGATTTGGAAGAAGGGCCCCTCAAGTTACTTTTGCCCCAGGACCCCATTGTAGCTAGAACCAGCCCTGAAGGTAACACAGCGTTAACCTGCGCTACCACTAATTTTTTGCACTGCATTGTAATGTTGCGTTGCAACTTTGCAATGCAACATCCTACTGCAGGCATGGTCGGAATAGCCGATTTCCGTTTCCGGCACAATTCCGCATTCCGACATATAGAAATTCCGTTACCGTTCCATTCCGACGGTATACCGGGTCAGTTCCGCGGAATTCCGATTTACACGGAATTCCGTCGGAAAAATTTTAAACTCTCTCTCTCTCTCTCTCACTCTCTCTCTTTCTCTCATCCATCCATCCCATGCATCCCATGCAGTAGGGAATTGCAGATTTTCAAAACAGCTTATATGCCATAGCTGGGATTTGAACCCAGAACCTAGTGTGTAGTAGGTATCTGTCTTACCCTCTAGACCATGACCCACACTACATGCTAAAGCTGCCGGTAGCATAAACCATACTTCCATTATGATCAATTCGATAGAAAAAGTAGCATGATTAAGGATTTGTACTTTTTGAAAAGCATGCTTATTTATATACCATAGCTGGGATTTGAACCCAGAACCTAGTGTGTAGTAGGTATCTGTCTTACCCTCTAGACCATGACCCACACTACATGCTAAAGCTGCCGGTAGCATAAACCATACTTCCAGTATGATCAATTCGATAGAAAAAGTAGCATGATTAAGGATTTGTACTTTTTGAAAAGCATGCTTATTTATATACCATAGCTGGGATTTGAACCCAGAACCTAGTGTGTAGTAGGTATCTGTCTTACCCTCTAGACCATGACCCACACTACATGCTGGAGGAGGAGGAGGAGGAGGAGGAGGAGGAGGAGGAGGAGGAGGAGGAGGAGGAGGAGGAGGAGGAGGAGGAGGAGGAGGAGGAGGAGGAGGAGGAGGAGGAGGAGGAGGAGGAGGAGGAGGAGGAGGAGGAGGAGGAGGAGGAGGAGGAGGAGGAGGAGGAGGAGGAGGAGGAGGAGGAGGAGGAGGAGGAGGAGGAGGAGGAGGAGGAGGAGGAGGAGGAGGAGGAGGAGGAGGAGAGAGAGAGATTTTTATGTCATTCCGGAAAATTCCGTCGGAATTATAAAATTTCCGTGGAATTCCGTTTGAGAGGTATAGGAATTCCGATTTGACTACCGGAATCGGAATTGAACTAATTCCGGCCGGAATCACGGAATTTATAACTCCGCGGAATTTTCCGAGCATCCCTATCCTACTGTGAACCTGGCCTTTAACCAGAGATCTCCCCTCACAAAGCATTTTTACTTACCCAGGGCTTCCTCCAGCCCCATAGGCACGGATGCATCCCTCGTTATCCTCCCACAGTCCTCCATTTAGCGACAATCAGCCCCGGCATCTGGCACAGTGGCATCAGCCGGGGTCTTCTGTGCATGTGCAGGAGGTCTGCGCATGCACAGAAGACCCAGACTGGAGCAGACTGAGCCAGTTCCCGGGGCTGATAGCGGATGAACGGAGGGCAACGGGTGGACGGCGAGGGACGCATCCATGCTTATGGGGATAGAGGAAGCCCCGGGTATGTAACAAAGCTTTGTGAGGGGAGGTCTCTGGTTCTCTTTAAGTAAGTCAATGATTACAAACGTCATTCCTATTGAATATCCAATCCAACAAACCTTCTTGGGACTTAAACCACACAAATCCTTTAAAACGTTATTAGCCATTGTATCACAACACTTCACTGGCTAAAATTGTCCTTGCCATGAAAGAAGGGAATAGTTTCAGTCATGAAGCAGTTAATAAACAGATAGCTTTTGATGGCCGTGTGCACTCAGAATTCTTCTATATTTTGTCCTATATTTCTTTAAACAGTTATATAAAAGCAGAAACCATCAATCGAGTGATAAAGTGAAAATTATGCACCGACTGAGAACCCATCAAACGTCAAGTCAAAAGATAATATATTTAATAACACCTTTTATGGCTTAGGCATTTGTTTAGTGTGCATTAAGGTTCTTTCAAAACTTGATAATAAAGAGGTATAAAGCATTATATGATAATCTATATTTTATGATACAGAAAAAAAGAACATTTTCTCTCAGTGAGCCTAGAGACAGTAATTGGTGCTCATTTTATGCCAAGCCATCATCACTTCTCCTAACACCAAAAGCATTTTACAAGAAACGTGATTACATGGGGAGATCATAGTATTAAAACAGTCTCAGTCTTACATGATGTGTCACATTATTTGACATTTCTTATTTTCGTGTCATTAACAAAACTGTCATTAGAACACAATATATAGGTTTCATGGTATATAAATTACTTTTAAAAATGAAGAATGTTCGGTGACCTCAGGCAGCTGAGATATGAAGTCATAAATCCATATGTTGTTCTATAGAAATGCACGGTTTCTGTATTTATGTATCATAGGCCGCTATGTGTGTAACACGTAGCTTACCACAGAAGAACAATTTCTGAAAAAAATGAAGCAAAAATAATCCACTCTTAATGACATACTAGCAGGCTAATAATAAGTCAAGAAGCAATGTGGAAAACACACTGGCTAATGGCAGCCATTAACAAAGCTATAGTTATTGCGCTACATGCAATAAAAGAATGAACTGTAAAAATCAGTTGAGTAGTCCAAAGACACATAGAAATAAGAGTAAAAAGCCAGAGAATACTAACTAGATAAGAGTTTGCTTATAGAGTGAAATTAGTGTCACAATATGCTTGTATTTTCTTTTTCAAAATGTGTTAGTTTTCATGGAAAGTACAATTAAATGGCATACATTGGGGCATAAAACTTTGGTAAAAAGAGTTTGATTGTTTTTTCAGTGTCTGTGTGGGTTTCCTCCAGGCATACAAGTTTCCTCTCACATCCTATGTAATACACAAAAGCTACTAACTAAAATACAATGTCTATCTAACTAACAACAATATAGGTGTATATAGGAGGTGTATGTGAGCAAAAACGCTAGGTGATTGACCACAATAAAGCTCTTGCTAAGCCAAAGCACAAAGGAGCAGATCTCTCTCTGTACAAAGTCAGGCAAGGACGGTAAAACCGAACATGGCGGCCGCTATTTATAGGGTAGGGGCTGGCCAGGGTCCCCCTCAGTGATTGGCTGCCGTCAGAGGGCCTGGGAGCCCTCTGATTGGCTCTAAGGACATCAATCTGGGCTATGACGCTATTGGAGCTCGGTATTCGAGCTCGAATAGCGCTGTTTGCTCGAATAGCGCGAATTGTGAATGAGCTATTCGAGTTTACTCGAATAGCCCATTCGAATACCTGCAGCTATTCGGAGCTCGAATACCGAGCTCGAATAGCTGAAAAAGAGCTCGAATATTCGAGCTACTCGAATATTCGAGCTCTGCTGAGCACCACTGCTGGTAATTGACTTCCCCTAAATAGGCCCTAGACTACAATGGACATATGACTATGGTAGGGATTAGATTGTGAGTTTATATAAGGGCAAATTAGTTAATTTCCTTGCCTGGCGATCAGCGCTGAGTGCCGAAGCTGAGCGCCATCATAGCAACAACGCTATGCTGCACGCGCTGCGTAATGGTAATTCGGAGATCCGGCAATTGCCAGACCCCGAATTACATCTCTGTCTCAGTTGCTTAGGCATTGTGACCATATACTTATCTGTCCTAACATTGCCAGACCTCCCAGGTGTTTTCTGGTTATTGAAATCTGCTTACCTTGGCCACCCTGAAAGGAATACTGGAAACTGGAAAGAGAGACCTACTGAGCTGCTGCCCATACTTGGACAATTAATCCTGACCAAATCTACAACTTCATTTGCATAAATGCACGAACAAAAGGACATGAATGGGCGCCTTTACTGGAGACTGCAGGGTGTTAAGGAGGTTCAGCCAACAGGGGACTAATCCCCCTTACCTTACAGTTGTTTCATGGCTATCACCACATCAGCAGAGGTATGTCATTGGGGGACAGGAAGGGAGGCTGTTACACATACGCCTTCCACCAGGCCATCTAAATACTTCCTTGAAGTGTGTGCTGCATCACAGGGCCTCCCCTTGCCCCATCCGTGCACCAACATCAGCACCGTGCTCTAACCATTCTCATGGTGGATTTGCAGAAATGCTGCCCGAAACTTGCAAGGAACTTCCACCATGCTTTACTGTTGCCTGCAGACAATCATTACGGTACTGCCTTTTTAGCCCTTCAGTGGACAAACTGCCTTCTTTTACAGCCATACATTTTAACTTTTCATTTATCAGCCAAGAGTGCCTATTAACACTGTTTGTAAGTAACCAAGTTCTTTTGTTGTCTTGCATAGTTGAGTCAATTGACATTTTACTTCCACATCAAAGGCATGGCTTTTTGGCCACAACTCTTCTATGAAGACCTTTTTAGCCAGACTTCTTTAAAGGGAAGGTTCAAGCAAAATAAAAAAATGAGTTACCTCATTACTTACCTGGGGCTTCTACCAGCCCCATGCAGCCATCCTGTGCCCTCGTAGTCACTCACTGCTGCTCCAGTCCCCCGCTGGCAGCTTGCTGACCTCGGAGGTCGGGGGCCGCATTGCGTACGTTTTTACGCATTCCCGCTAGTGCAGGAACATTAACACATACATTTTTACGTGTTACTGGTTCAATGCGTACATTTTTACGCATTGAACCAGTAATGCGTAAAAATGTATGTGTTAATGTTCCTGCACTAGCGGGAATGCGTAAAAATGTACGCAATGCGTCCCGCCGACCTCCGAGGTCGGCAAGCTGGTGGCGGGGGACTGGAGCAGCAGTGAGTGACTACGAGGGCACAGGATGGCTGCATGGGGCTGGTAGAAGCCCCAGGTAAGTGAAACTCATTTTTTTATTTTGCTTGGACATTCCCTTTAAACATTAGATGGTTATTCCTGAGTCCCAGAATTTTCTCCTAGTTCTGAGCTGATTCCTCTGAAGGATAGCTTTGAATTTTGAAAGGAAGTAATCAAGATGTATCTGTCCTCTGCTCCTCTAAGTTTCCTTGACTGACCACTACGCCTACGGTCCTGTTTCTTCATGCGTCTTCAAAAGAGCTTGAACAGCACACCTCGATTCAAACCGTCTATTTTAAAACCGTGTTCCACAACGTTGGTAGCAGAGTTTGTCTGTTTCTCACCTAATTCTAAGCCTCCTACATTACTGGTTTTGTTTTAGTTAATGACAGTGTTTCTACATATGAAAATGATGATCATTAGCACCCGTTTGGCATAACTGGTAAATTGTACACCTAACCTGACTATAAATCATTAAGAATCTCTGACTTTATGCAAATGCACAACTAAATGAATTCACGCTTTATATTGGAAGCAAAGAGTAGTTATACCAAATATAATTTGTTTTGATTTTTCTTCTGTAAGCTCACTTTAAATTTTGTTAACTGATAAGGATAAACAAATGGAATTTATATTTCTGAAACCATTCTTAATTTTTAAATCTACCTAACAGCAAATCACAAATGATTTCTGATTATAGCCGCAGTGCCATTTCTTGCTGATAGGTGGTGACAGCATACAACTTTCTTCAAAAGCTTATTTATATGATAAGGGCTAATGGTTTAAAGATTATACAAGCTTACAATTTCAATTTATTACTATTATCAAGTTTAAGAATATGCACACATGCATATGTCAGGTTCCACTGACTCTTCAAGGCAGATTTACTGCTAAGATTGTTTCTTGACACAATGACATCATCATCATGTGTGTCTTATATAAGTATCGCTGGACAGGGAAGTAAAGAGGCAGCTATATTCCTTGGTGGCATCAATAATCAACAACATTGGACAGTGAATATATTTATAAATAGACACACAGACACAAGTATGAATCTAGAGGATGTATAGAAAATTGGCTTTTTTTTTTTTAGCAAACTATTTTGTATTTAGCTTACTTGTCTTTTGTTTATTTTTTAAGTTTTCAGGGTGGAATACTTTTGAAATTTCTTCCCTCCTCTTTGAAAGGTTAATGAACGTTTTGTTAGCAGCAGTAGTTGAAAGCACAATAGTAATAACAATCCATTATTTATATTAAAAGTTTATATTTTCAGGTAAGCAAAATATTACCTGGCAGCAGGGCCGGGCCGAGGCATAGGCTGGAGAGGCTCCAGCCTCAGGGCGCAGTGTAGGAGGGGGAGCAGAATTCATTCAGCTGTCATTCCTAATTGTGTTTTAAGCAGAAAGAAATAAGAAAAGGGGATACATGGCAGTGACTGCAAGCCAGATAACTAGATATTAAGGTGTTGGGGAGGTTGTGGGCCCTGTGGCGCCTCTTAGTCTAATAGCAATCAGTGTGTGATGGCTGGGGTGGCAGGGATGGAGGGGCACACTTTGATGTCTCAGCCTTGAGTGCTGGAAGACCTTGTCCTGGCTCTGGTGGTGCCTAACCCTAACCGCTGCCCAGCCAGGAGCAGACATGATGCGATTCTCTGCTGCTGGTTATTGCCACAGCATATCAAGTACTGACATGCATGGAGTTATGCTGGGAATACACCATACAATTTTCTGTTAGATTTATCTGCCAGATAGATAAAGTTCAACATGTTGGAAATTTATCTATCTTACCATCTATCTGCCAAGCAATTAGGCATTGTTCTACTCAGCGGGAGATAAACAGAAGACAATGCACCAGAGATAATGACCATTCTCTACAGAAAATAATCTAATTATGCATTCTAACAGAAAATCTAACAGAAAAATCTAACAGAAGAATCTAATAGAAAATTGTATGGTGTAGTCCCAGAAATAAACTGCTGCCACGTGAGTACATTTTAATTGCACCCGAATGGCGCTGGTGTCCTGCAGATGAGGATGCTGAACTGCCTGACAAACACACAGTTCAGCCTCCCGTTGTGAGGACAAGCTAGACCTTCCTGAAGAGGTGCAGTGCGCTAAAGGTGGGAGGTTGCTCAGCGTACATTTATTATCGCCGTCCAGTCTTTTTGGAGCAGGGTGAGCCAAAGTACTGGATGATGGAGACCACCTTGGCTGCAGTTTGGACCACTGGGTGACATGGTTAAGATTAGTGCACTGGCATATGTAAAATTGCCATTGAGTGCATGGCAAAAATTACACAAATTGGGAATATCTAAAAGCTATCTTTCCTTAGTAGTGTTGCACTTAACCTGCCATAATATTCTTAATAACCAAAGGATGTCTCTCATAACAGTCAGGAGACCGATTTTCAAAATATCAAATATCAAAAAACGGTTTTTCAATACAAATCTTCAGGTAAAAATTAATGCATGATATTTATTGGGAGCCAAGATATACAATAAATGCATATAAACGGTCAAAACCAGTTTGATATGCTGTATTAAGTTGTAATTGACAACACTAGCTAGTTTCAAGTCAATGGCCCTTATTGATTTACTTTTCTCGTAAGTTTTCTCCTAGGAGACAATTTTTCATCTTCTGTTTAACCCTCCTGGCGGTCTAATTAATTTCGCCAGGAGGGAGCGCAGCAGTTTTTTTTTTTTTTTAAATCATGTAGCAAACCCAGGGCTCGCTACATGATAGTCGCTGCTCAGCGGCATCCCCCTGCCCGCTTCGATCAAAGAACGGGATTTCCTGGAGGGCTTCCCCTGTCGCCATGGCGACGGGGCGGGATAACGTCACCGACGTCGTGACGTCATTGGTAGTCCCGATCCACCCCTCAGCGCTGCCTGGCACTGATTGGCCAGGCAGCGCACGGGGTCTGGGGGGGGGGGGGCGGCGCGGTGCAACGGATAGCGGTGATCGAGCGTGGGGCGGAGGCGATCGGTGTGCTGACGCAACTAGCAAAGTGCTAGCTGCGTGCAGCAAAAGAAAAGCAAGCAAATCGGCCCAGCAGGGCCTGAGAAAACTTCCTGCGTGGCTTACCCCGAACTAGGTTCGGGGTTACCGCCAGGAAGCTTAAAATATGTTTTAGCACCCTGCAGTTTATAAAGTATTACAAAGTAGGTGAAAAGGTACTATCAAAATTATTCTAAATATTTTCTTGCTTGCTGGTGGTTTAAAGGGCATTTTATTAACAAATTGTAAAAATATCACATATGAGAGAACTTAGGAGCATGGGCGTAGCAACCACCCCTGTGACCCCTGCCATCTCAGGGGGACCGAGAAGCTTTGGGGGACCCTCCTCCTCCCTCTCCCCAACCGCAAGTGCAGCCAGTTAGCAAAAAAACCTCCCTGTCTGCTCACAAAAATCATGTGCAAGAGAGTGTGTATTTTTTTCCTGCTTCCAGAGGCTGCTTCACAGCAGAACACTCTCTGCTGCCATTCGCCGGCTCTCAATCATTTGACCCGCATGGGATACGGGGACCAAGGGGGCTCCATGCTATAATTTTTGCAGGGGGGCCCTGTTAAGTCTAGTTACGCCCCTTTGTTAGGCCCACAAGTACATAAATGATATCTAAAAACAAACATACAAATAGGCATTAAAATAAACTTCAAATGAAATGCAACAACAAGCCACACCCAGTTGACAGATGAAAGCAGGGGCGCCTCTAACCATTTTGTCACTCCAGGCAAGAAAACCTGTGGCCCCCCATGAAAATAATCGTAATGCGGCAGCATTTCACCAGAAATTACACTTATTGTGGCAGCGTTTTACCAGAAAATACATGTAAACGTGGCAGCATTTCACCAGAAAATACGTAATGTGGGCAGAATTTCACCAGAAAATACACATAGGCAGGGCTCCTCTTCCCCTCCCTTCCCATTAGTTCCCCAAAATAGCCCTGATACCTGCCTGCACCTATAAGAAAAAAACATTTATTCACATGCAGAAAACTCCTTTCCCTGGCTCCCTCCGGCGCACAGCAGCTCCCCCCGATGATCTTTGTGCAGCAACTCCAGCTGCAAAACTCCCACACTGACAGGAAGAGCAGGGCTACGGGAAATTTGCGCCCAAAGCCCTACACTGGAGACACAAATAATCTCCAGCGCAGGGCTTCAGACGCCATTTTCCCATAGGCTGCAGAAGTGAGCTTACGGGCTGCGGCCATTGAACTGGCAGATCACCACCTACGGACACAGCACCAAAGGCGGACAGGAGGCACAAGGGGACAGAAGGAGACACAATGGGGGACAAAAGGAGGCACAATGGGGGACAGAATTAGACACAGAGGACAGAAGGAGGTACACAGAGGGGTAGCGGGAGGTACAGGGGACAGAAGAAGGCATGAGGGCCAGAAGGAGGCACACAGGGGGCCTGAAGGAGGCATACAGGGGGACTGAAGGAGGCACACAGGGAGGCTGTAGAAAGCACACAGGGGAACCAAAGGATGCACACAGAGGGACTGAAGTAGGCACAGGGGGGTGGGGGCTGAAAGAGGCACAAAGTGGACAGATTGAGGCACAAAGGGGACAGAAAAAAAACACAAAAAGGGGCAGAAGGAAGCAAAGGGAGACAGTAGGAGGCATAGGGGGACAGAAGAAGGCACAAAGGGGCACAGGAGGCAGCAGAGGTGGCACAGGGGGACTGAAGGAGGCACATGGAGACATGACAAACAGACATGGCACAAGGGACTAAAGGAGGCACAAAAGGGACAGAAGGAGGCACAAAGGGGGAAAGAAGTATGCACAAGGCACAAAGGTGTCAGCTGCCTGCAACTTACGCTAAGTAGATGCAGCAGCAGAAGCGAGTAATAGAACACTCAAGGGGCGGGGCTTAGTCCGAGACAGTCTTAATTTTGGGGTAGGGCTTAATCCAGCAACATGGCGCCCCCAGGACCAATGGCACTCCAGGCAATGGCCTGTACTGCCTATGCCTAGAGGTGCCCCTGGATGAAAGACAACAGAACTAATGCTCCAAGAATATACCAATAGTGAAGCAAGAAAAATACCCTATTATTTATAAAGAAGTGCAACAATACAAAAAAAGTGTGGAATGCATAAGAGGGGATTAAATGAGATAAAGAAATGAAATCAACAGCTATGAATACACTTATACAATGCTGGATAGTGGATAACAACAAGTAGTGGGTGAAAGACAAGTAGTAGGTGCCAAGTAGCATTGGATGCTTAGTCACAGTGATTGCATAGCTGTAGTGGGTGATAATGTACAGTGAGTGCTACTTCCAGCCACCCCTGTCTCTGCTTCCTCTGTTCTCCCTACTTATTACCACCTCCAGCCTCTCCTTTTCCTTGCTCACCTCCACCCTGCCATCCTCCCCACTGTCACCTTTAGCCTGGCTTCCCTCCATCATGGTCTGCTGAACACTGCAGATACACTGACATCTTCTATGAGCTGCAAGAGAGGTGCAGCTTCATACAGCCATCCTCACTACTGCCACCTGCTGTCCATAAATTGTACAGCCATCCAGCGTTTGATTTGGTGGCTTGAAAGCACAGCAAAACACTGTACAGATCCCTAGGGGACACAGGTAACAGCACAGGCGTCTCAGCCACCAAGCAGGTATAAATTCTTGCCTGCTGCACTGAGTAGTGAGAGAAGAAATGCCTCTCAGCTCACTCAGGTATCAGTTTACACTACAGCAGCAGCTTACAGCAGTGTCTGACTCGACTCATAACTGATTCACTGACTGATTCATTCAGTTCCTTCAGCTCAATGATTCAAAGAACCACAGTAATGAGCCAGTGAGAGCAGGCACATGTCCCAGGTCACTCAGGGATCCGAGTACAGCATCAGCTTCTGAGTCTCTGCTACTGGTAACTGCATGGATGTAGAGACTGAGTCTAGCAGCCAGGCATGGACTGCCCTCCAGGCCGCCTTTTATTCAGTGATTTAGGGCTGGTCTGGTGTCTAGTGTTTTTGTAAGGCAATGTAAAACACTAGGCTAGCTGATAAAAGTGCAATTAGAGGGCAGGCAAGCTGGTAAATATACACAGCATGATGCAGAGCTCGTCTGGAGGGTCTGTGGGAAAAAAGCTGTATGGTCTCTCCCCATTGTTATAATGACTGCATGTGCAGATAAAGTGTTAAACAGGTTGAAAAGTTTTCACAGTCCCTATACTCCAGGAGGGCTGCTTTCTGACTTGTGTGAGAGACTGGCAGGGAAAGCAGTCCTATTAGCGGCAACTAGTCTCTGTGTAATGTGGGACTGCAATACAGATCAGCTCTCTGCTCCATCTCCTGCTATTCTCAGTCTCACTCCACTCCTCCTCACTCTGGGCTAGTGAACGACAAAATCGTAATAGCAATCGCTAGCAATTTGCAAATGTGACTTGATAATTTGGGCTGAGGCTGCTATGATAACGGGCCTCAAGTCTATGTTTCCCCCCAGGCCAAAAGGTCCCAGTCCTCCCCTGATAGCAGCATAGTGTGTGTGTATAGTGTATGTCTACTGTGTGCTGTATGTGTATAGTGTTTGTGTGTGTGTGTGTGTGTGTGTATAGTGTGCGTGTGTACTGTCTGTGTGTACTGTGTATAGTGTGTGTGTTTTGTGCGGTGTGTGTGCGTGTATAGTGTGTGTACTGTGTGCATGTGTATATTGTGTGTGTGTGTGTGTGGTGTGTGTGTGTGTGTGTGTGCGGTGTGTGTGAGTGCATGCCGCAATAAGTATATTTTATGGTGAAACGCTCTGCTGCATTACAACTATTTTCTGGTGAACCCATGCTGCAATAATTGTATTTTCAGATTTTCTGGTGAAACGCTGCTGCATTATGATTTTCGGGGGTCTTGGGGGTGGGGTTCACCACAGCGGTGGGGGGTATGGGGCTGGCGGGCAATCACAGGGGAAAGGGGAGTGGGGGGCGCCACAGGATTTCTCGCCTGGAGTGACAAAATTGCTAGAGACGCCCCTGGGTAACAGTGGTGTGTGGTCAGTGGTGCCGCCCGCAGAGCTTTGGGTGTAAGCAAAGGTTTTCGAACTTAGCAAGGAGGGGGCAAGACAATGGGACAAGGGGGTGGGATCCAAGACAGTTGGGCCCTATGGACAACCTCAGCAAATCTACTACCCTTCACTGCTCATTTATGTCAGCAATCACCAGCATGGTATATTCTGCTGATCTGACAGATATCTGAAAGATCAGTCTGTATTGTCGAGTGTCAAGCAAATGTTGTAACTGCAGCTCAACAAAATTCACGAGAGCTGATCTGGAAACAATCCATCACCAAAACCACCCAGCACATCAATAATACTGCATACAGGAGCGTAACTACAGGGGAGAAGCCACTGCGACTGCACGGGGGCCCGGAGGTGTGGGAGGGCCCCAATTACTTCCCACCCATTGATTCTCAAGATCAGGTGTTTTTGTGGCTACACATGTTATGTATGTGAAGATCCTGATGGCCACACTTGTTTTATGACCCTTATAAGATGGGCCCCAGGCTGTGAGGGTCACCAAGGGGAGGCAAGGAAGGTTTATGAACTTTAACCTTCTTGGCGGTATGGACGAGCTCAGGTCGTCCATGACTGCCGCTGTGCACTGCTCCGGCTCCAACTGGGCCGATTTGCACAATTTTTTATTTTAAAACACGCAGCTAGCACTTTGCTAGCTGCGTGTTGTACGCGATCGCTGCCGCTCGCCGCCGATGCGCCGCTACCCGCCGCATAACAGGGGCCCCCCACCCCCCGAGACCCCGTGCGCAGCCTGGCCAATCAGTGCCAGGCAGTGCTGAGGGGTGGATCGGGACTCCCTGTGACGTCACAACGTCCATGACGTCGATGACGTCATTCGTTCGTCGCCATGGCGATGGGGAAGCCCTAAAGGAAATCCCGCTCAGAACGGGACTTCCGAACGGGCTTGATCGCCGGCGGCGATCGGAGGGATGGGAGGGATGCCGCAGGGAGGGGGAATCATGTAGCTAGTGCTAGATTAGCTACATGTTTTTAAAAAAAAATGCAAAAATACCTGTGTCATGCTGGTACTGATGAGGCATGCAAATCACATTTGCAAGCACTGTGCTGAGATGTCTAACCATTTTCACTGAAATGCAATTATAACTGTTCTCGGATAGCATACAGTATAGACTCTAGCTCCTTTTCTGCATTAGAGCTGTACCTTGTTATGCACTACAGTGTAATATAAATGATTTGGTGTGGATTTTACAAGACTCACACACTTCACTATAACAAAGACATATTAGGAGAAGTTAGATGGTTCCAGGCAATACCAGGTACAAAGGTTGCTGTCATTAAGAAGCAAGACTAAATAAACAGGCTGCAATATGATCACTTTATTGCTTTGTGTTCAATTTAGGTTTGTTTATTGCCCTGCTAATGGATGTAGGATTAGCAATGCCACAGTGTAGGGAACATAAAACAAAAAGCTTGCAAATGAAATTGTTTCTCAGCAAATAATGTAGATTAACATGTAAACACCATACATAATTTAATTCAGATGGGTTATTTCATTAAAAATGAGATTTTATTAAATAAAGCTGTTGATGACCAGAACTGAACATTGACTTTCTGTGGCAAATGATCTCTCAAATGAACAATTTACTACAGGTGAAACTCGAAAAATTAGAATATTGTGCAAAAATTCATTTATTTCAGTAATTCAACTTAACAGGTGAAACTATAAGGAACCTGCCTGTTAATGTTGATGTTTGCCAAGACCCAGGAGGAATCCGTTGCTTATGGCGCTTTTTCGGCGCTTTTTCCCCGCTGATGACGTGGAGGCTAGGACACAGGCTGTTCTTCCTGATAGGTGGAGGGCGCGTTCTCAGTCCTCCTCAAAGGTAAACAATAGTCAGCTTACTGCTGTCAGCTGACAGCTCTAGCGTCAGCTGACTGCGCGGCTGACACTTGGCAGGTGCGTCTGCTGTGATTGGATGTGCGGAGTGTTGCCGGACACTGATTGGATGCAAGTTTTATTTAAATGCATAGAGTGCTCCCAGTCATTGCCCGTGATAAGCATAGCTGTGGCTAGTTGCTGGGTGCGCACTCACATTGTCTGAACTATTGGAATTGACTTTGGTTTGTATTTTACCATTCTTGTCTGCTGTTACTAACCCTTGCTTGTACCTGGATACTCTTGCCTGCTGCCTGGACTGACCTCTGCTTGCTACCTGGATACCCTTGCCTGCTGCCTGGACCGACCCTTGCTTGTTTCCTGGATACTCTTGCATATTACCTGAACTGACCCTTGCTTGTTTCCTGGATAATCTTGCATGCTGACCTTGCATGAACTCTCTCACTTGCTACTTGGATCATACACTGCCTGTTCCCTGAACCATCTGTCATTACTGACAATCGACGCTGAGGGCCTCATCCTCCTAAAATCAAGTTAATAATCCTGTGTGATACTTATGAACTATTGAACTGTGCTATACTTGCCTCAGTGGGGTTCTGATGGGTTATTGTCTCTTTCAGTCTGTATGCCTTGCACGTTAAGACCTGGGGATAACCGTAGTCAGGAGACAAATGAAGTGTCCTGTTCACACGGGGGCTTGTCTATAGGTGAAGACTGTGGGCCGGGTTCAAAGCCATGGCACTAGATTGGGGCATAGAGACTGATTGGGGACATAACCTGCCAACTCTTACAGAAACTAATATAATCATTACGTGCAGAGCGAGATATTTCAAGCTTTTATTTGTTATAATTTTGATGATTATGTCTTACAGCTCATGAAAGCTCCAAAATCAAAATCTCAGACCATTAGAATATTGTGAAAATGTTCAATATTCTAGCCTCAAAGTGTCAGACTCTAATCAGTTAATGAATGCAAAACACCTGCTAAAGGTTTCTATTTCATATATTGGTTTCACCTTTTAAGTTAACCTTCCTGGCGGTCTATTAAAAACCACCAGGGGGCAGTGCAGCAGGTTTTTTAAAATATTTTTTTTTAAATCATGTAGCGAGCCTAGGGCTCTCTACATGATAGCCGCTGTGCAGCGGCATCCCCCACCCGCTTTGTTCGTCTCCGGCGATCTGCGATCAGGAAATCCCATTCAAAGAACGGGATTTCCTGGAGGGCTTTCCCCGTTGCCATGGCGACGGGCGGGATGACGTTACCGACGTCCGATGACGTCATTGGGAGTCCCGATCCACCCCTCAGCGCTGCCTGGCGCTGATTGCCAGGCTGTGCAAGGGGTCTGAGGGGGGGGGGGGCGCAGCGGGTAGCGGCGAATTAGCACGATCGGTATGCACACGCAGCTAGCAAAGTGCTAGCTGCGTGTAGCAAAAAAAAATAAATTATGCAAATCGGCCCAGCAGGGCCTGAGAAATCCTCCTGCGCGGCTTATCGCCAGGAAGGTTAAACTATTAAATGAATGAACATTTGCGCAATATTCTTTTATTCTGTATTTTGTTCTACTTTTTAGAATGTAAATGGTCCACATTTTTAACCAAAGAAAATAATAATAGTATTAATTGTTTTTGAACCTGGTTACATGCTAAAAAATATGTGAGCATATGCTTTAGTAAATTACTGAACTGCCAACTGTGTTGACCCAATGCCCCCAGCAAGCTGCTGGAGGGACCCTTTGTACCCTCTGCCAGTTTACTTCTACAAGTGAAGAACAATTTACTTACTCTCTGACCTCTTGTTAGAAAAGAATGCAGCCAATTGGGATTTAAAATGAATACATGAAATGTAGGGCATTATGGAGCAATATTCCTTGCCCTGCTGTAATTTATTGCTATGTCATTGGCTCACTAAGGAAGTACAGTTAGTTGCTAGTTGAAATTCCTGGCATGAAGCAATTTACTTGTAGCATCATTTTGATTTACTAAACTGGCATGATTTACCGTAAAAATTCAGTGTGGGTGGAGTAAAATTGCACATCAAGAATTTACTGTGATTCCCAACTATCAGGACACTGTTGATGATTGCTACACTGCTCATCAGCCAATCTTCCATTTCTGCTGTGTGAAAACATGCAGGAATGTATCATAACATCTTTTTTTGAAGGAAAACTGAAGTGAAAAGAATATGGAGGCTGCCATATTTATTTCCTTTTAAACTATACCAGTTGCCTGGCAGCACTGCTGCTCTATTTGTCTACAGTAGTATCTGAATAATACCAGAAACAAGCATGCAGATAATCTTGTCATATCTGACAATAATGCATGCTCACTAAGGTTAAAGGCCACACATCCACTAGGAGTGATTTTCGGAGCGCTTTGGAATTTGAAAACTCTTGCTAATGTAATGCTATGGGTGTGATCCCACTTGAGTGATGTGATTTTATAAAAATCCCCCAAAGGCATTGCATTAGCAAGAGCTTTTTCAAATCACTAACGATTAGAAATCGCTCTTAGTGAGTTTCTGGCATTAAAGGCAGAGGATCAGCAGGACAACCAGGCAACTGTTATTGTTTAACCCAGGCCCGGTTTTACATCACAGGAGCCTATAGGCACAGATGTCCTGGCACCCTAACCTCCGCCTTCCAGAAACCCACAAACCCCTGTTGAACCGCACCACAAGTGTGCTGGTTGACCCAGCTGTGACTTCTCCCTTACCAGTCATAGGTAGCTATAGGTGTCCCTTAGCATTAGGTAGCCAGCTATTGGTGCCCCGACTGAAGGGAGATCTTGTCAGTGAAATGGCGAGAGCCAAGCAACTAAACTCTCATTTAAGCTCTGCTTAGGACTCTGCATAGGGAAGGAAGGAGGCGCTAGGGGAGGGGAGTGAGCCGCCCCTCCATCATCATGCGCCTGTAGGCACGTGCCTACACTGCCTTATGTTAAATACGTTCCTGGTTTAACCCCCTCCTGACTGCCTAACGCTGATCGGCGTTGGGAGGGTGGCGGCCCCAGGACAGCCTAACGCCAAAAGACGTCAAGTCCTGGGGCTGCGTTTTGCAGGGGATCATGCGCGTCGATGCACGGACATCCCCGCTTTAATGACAGAGATCCGCTCCGTCATCAGTCTAACAGCGAAGATCGCTGCTATTAGACTGTTAGATGGCGAAACCACTGTCTATTTACATTGTACAGCGCTGCAATCTACATCAGCGCTGTACTGGGAACAGCCGCTGTCCCCTGGGGAGCCTCAGAGAGCGATGGGCTCTCATAGGCTGGTGCCTATGAGAGCTGATCGCTGGCAATGGCTTCCGGGGGGAGGGAGGGAGGGAAGGGGGGAAGGGAGGAAAAATAAATAAAAAAACATCGAAATTATTTTAAAAAAAGAAAAAAAAATTAAAAAAAATAAACATCGTAGGAGCGTTTAGAGCCCACTAACAGAAGCCTCTGTTAGTGGGCATAAAAAGGAGGGGATTCACTTGTGTGCGCAGTTGCATGGCTCTGCAGCAAGCTTTTAAAGCTGCAGAGCCCTAAATTGTAAAAAAATAGCCTGGTCACTAGGGGGGAGGTGTAAGCCTGTGGTCCTGAAGTGATTAAAAGGAAATAATTATGGCAGCCTCCATATCTCTCTCACTTCAGTTATACTTTAAGCGAATTGTTTATAAAGCATCCCTGCAAGCTCTAATCACTTGAGGACCAGAGGTTTATACCCCCCTAGTGACGGGGCCATTTTTTTACAATTCGGCACTTCACAGCTTTAACAGTTTATTGCTCGGTCATATAACTTAGGCCTCAATTCACGGAGCATTATCAAACGCAGTGGCGTTCCTATCACAGGGCGCAGGGGGGTGTGGCGCACCGGGTGGCAGACAGCCAGGGGGGTGTCGCCCAGTGGCGTTCCTACTGTAGTGCGCAGCGGGGCGTGGTGCACCGGGTGTCAGACAGCCAGGGGGGTGTCGCCACGACCCCCCACAGCAGCAGAGCAGGAGGGGAAGCAGCGCTAGAAGGAGGAGCAGTGGGGCAGCGGTGGAGAGCGGTGAAATATCCCCCCCTCCCTCACCTGGGACCCCTCCTTCTGCCTCTCTCCCCCTCCATTTAGCGGTGGCAAGTGCGGGCTCGGGGGCGGGGAGACCTGCGGAGAATTACTCACCACTTCCGCGTTCCAAGCGCTGGCAGCGTCATGTCATCACAGATCTCCGCCTTCAAAGCCGCCCACTGTGCTTCCTGATAAGCGGAAGCAAAGTGGGCGGCATTGAAGGCAGAGATCTGTGACGACATGACGCTGCCAGCGCTTGGAACGTGGAAGTGGTGAGTTATTCATGCTTGAACTACTAAGGGATTTGTTTCTAAAGTTTTTTTCCAATTTTCTGATAATTTATCTTGACTTAAAATAGGAATGATATGGAAACCCCTCTAAAGAGAAACTAATGGAGATATGTTGTTTCAGAATGGTGAATGCTTACTGGAGCAGCTTTACAGAGAATGCTATTAACATAAAAAAAAATAATAGAGAGAGCTTTAACATAAAAACTATGAAAAATTCAAATGCTGTAGTCGCAGGGGCGTAACTAGAAACCACAGGGGCCCCCTGCAAAACTTTGAGTCGGGCCCCCTCCCACCTTCTCTCCATGCCCAGACTCCTCAAGCATTACTACAGGACACAGAACACAGCACTTTGGGAGGGGTAGAAAAGCTGGAGGTAGAACAGGCTGTACAGAAGACCCTGCTGCACACTGAATGGGGACTGTCTACAAATCTTTGTCTGCAAAACTTTGTATGATTCCTTATCAGTGGCTGAGCAGATACAGTCATTAGTACAACTGAGCAAAGAGCAGAAACTTTTTTCTCTCCTTGCCCTTAGTTCTCAGTCTGTCAGGACAGGGCCCCCTGTGGCTTCTGGGCCCCCCTGCGGGCTGGTTGCATCCCTTGCATTATTGTTACGCCCCTACTTCTGAGAACTGGTATAAATAGGAATGTTTTGCAAGTACAGAAGTGTTGTTGTCAGTGAATGCATAGTCAAAGGTAAATATTCAACAGATTTCTTCAATGACCATTTTTCAAATACAGTACACCTCTAACTTTTTTGTCTGCTGATTTATAATACTTGATGCTGATCAGGGAATGATTTTTCAAGAGTAACTCTGCTCATGCTATAGATATGCTATAGATGTTCAGTTTACATTATATCCAGTGTGAAAGCCAATAGTCTGTTATTTCATGTAATTGTTTTTAAGAATATCTAGCAATTATTGTCCATAAAGTACTGTACACACGTTCTTTCTTTATTCCTGACAAAAACACAGTATGGTTAATACTCTACATTTACGCATGCAATATTTCAATTTGCGTCCCTCGTTTTTCTGTGCATATAAAAAAAGTTAATCCACAAGCCACTCAGTGCCCGAAATGTAGCTTTGCGGGCACTAATAGCCGCGCAAAGCTACATCGCGCACATGCCCAGGGCAGTGCACGGGCAGCCGTCAATAGTGCGCGGTGCAACAATAACGTCGCACCCGCTGCCCTGTAAATGACGAAAATGGCGCATCGGGTGTCCCCTGAAGCAGTGCATTGATGCGCCGTTTCAGGGGCACCCAATGCGCAGTTTTCGTCGCACCGCGCACTATTAAGGGCTTCGCGCGCACTGCCCTGGGCTGTGCGCAATGTGTGGACGCAAACCACCTAACTCCGTGGTTTGCACCCACTAGGTCATAAGGCTTAGCGCCGGTTAGTGAATCAAGCTGAATGAGTGTTTAAACTACTGCTGTTAGTCAATGGATAAGTGCAGTTGTTAGGGCTTACTCCTACTATTTGTATTTGGGATGTGCAAGAGCATGTGTTTTCCCACAGAAGACACTTAACTAACATTGATTTTTGTTCGTGCTATTTTTTTTTAAGCTGCCTTTACCACCCATGACCTCTTGAGGAATTCCCACATAAATAGAATGCATGGGAGGCTGGGTTAGGGCTTTGTAATACCACATACTGTAAAGCTCAGTACAGGCAGGACAAACATTCTGAATCTCATTAGGGACACTTCCCAGGAGCTGTTTATATATATATATGCTTAGCTCTCCACTGCCAAAAACATGCAGCATCAAATTTGAGTTCTAAAACGTAATTAGGACTTATCTTCCTCAGATATGCGTAGATCACAATTTGGGCTTGATTCACTAAACAGTGATATGACAAATAGCACACCTTATCAAAGATAGCACACCTTATCCAAGTTAACACACCTTATCAGAGTAGCATAGTGGGTGCTACTCTGATAAGGCATGTTCACTTTGATCAGGTGTGATATCTTTGATAAGGTGTGATATTTGAGTTATCACAGTTCAGTGTATCAAGCCCTTTGTGTGATGGAGGGGGGAGGCAAAGGTAGGGATGGTCTGATTTCTGATTTGGATGGAATTTCACAGAATTCCGCAGAAATCTGTATGTCCGATTTTCAACTTTCTGATTTCCGTGGATTTTTTTTTTTTGCCATTTTTGCTTTTCTTCATTACGTTTTTGTTTGCGGAATCCGCTATATTTTGCAGATGTATGCTACTGTGCATACAGCCGCAGTACACTTTCAAATTCTCTTATTGAGATTGACCTATGATTTTTGTGGTATTCTGATTTCTGCGATGCAATACTGATTTTCTGATTGGCCTAATACTCTCCTTTTTCTTTTTCTTTTTCCAAACATCAGTCATTTCACTGAAAAATAGTGTGCCTGACCAAAGATAAATTAGCTTCATCAGGTTGCTCTTGTGCCAAGGCATTATTTTGTACCATAATTTGTGATTATGGGCGTCCGCAGACTATTTTCCGAGGGGGTGGGGGCAAAAAGGCGGGGAAGAATTCTGGTGAAGCTATGCGGCGTGACGAAAAATGTGAGGGTGAAGTCGTGCAGCGCGCTCAGCGCGCTGTGCAGAAAAGTGAGTGTGACCATGAACCAGAATGTGGATATGGCCACGGATGGAGACAAATTTACATGAACTTAGCAATGGTGGGACATTAGATTAGGACAGTGGTGGCGAACCTTTTGGAGGCCGAGTTCCCAAACTGCAACTCAAAAGTCACTTACCGTATCTATCGCAAAGTGGCAACAGCAATTTAAACTAAATGCAAACGTTTTAACTCATACATGAACATTATGGAAAATCCAAGTTGAAAATAAACTGTGAAGATAAACAATTTCATCCATCCTACTCCTGAAAAATGTATTCATTTTTTTAGAACCTCCCAGTTTTATTTTCTGTTTTAAAAAGCTAAAAAAGTAGGTTTAATGCTATTGTCTCATATGATGATGATTCAGCTTTTCCCATAGTTTTGCAGTTAGCAATCATGTGACCCCCAACAAGACAAATTCAGCAATCATGAGGAACCCATCAAGACAAATTCAGCAATCATGAGACCCCAACAAGAAAAATTCAGCAATCATGGGGCCCCCAACAAATCATGAGGCCCCCAACAAGACACATTCAGCAATCATGATGCCCCCAACAAGACAAATTCAGCAATCCTGAGGCCCCCAACAAGACACATTCAGCAATCTTGATGCCCCCAACAAGACATATTCAGCAATCATGATGCCCCCAACAAGACAAATTCAGCAATCATGATGCCCCCAACAAGACAAATTCAGCAATCATGATGCCCCCAACAAGACAAATTCAGCAATCATGAGGCCCCCAACAAATCATGAGGCCCCCAACAAGATACATTCAGCAATCTTGTGATTGGCTTAAAATGTTCAAGTCCCAGTAATGCGGTATTCCATGGAATTCCATTTTCTGCATATCGATTTCCGCATAACGGTTTCCACTGCGGAAAGCTGATTTCTGATCGGAGTCTTACAAATAATAATTCTGCAGAATTCTGAAGCTCATCTTTAAGGTAGCCATACACTGGTCGATTTGCTATTAGATCGACCAACTGACAGATCCCTATCTGATCGAAACTGATCAGAGAGGGATCGTATGGCTGCCTTTACTGCAAACAGATTGTGAATCAATTTCAGCCTGAAACCGATCACAATCTGTTGAGCTGCTCCTGCCGCCTGTCCCCCCGTATACATTTCCTGAAGCTGGCTCCGGGTCCTCTTCTCCGCGCTGCACTGCATCCCAGCATCCCGCACCGCACCGCATCCCAGCGCACACTGTGTCACTCCGTGACCAGGAAGTTCAAATAGAGCGCCCTCTATTTCAACTTCCTGGTCACTGGAGTGACACAGGAAGTTAATGTACGCTGGGATGGAGCAGGAACAGAGCGGTGCAGTGCGGAGAAGATGCCCGGGAGCCAGGGTCAGGTAATGTATACCTGTATCGGATCGACCGACGCTAGCGACGCGCTCCCTACCCGCGGGCGATCGACGGTAATTTCCGGCACGGCGCGATCGACGGACCGATCCAATTTCGGGAGGAAATTAAATCGGCGGGTGCGTTTAGCGCGAACGATTGGCAGCAGATTAGATCCCAGTCATCGAATCTGCTGTCGAACGGCGGCAAATCGGGCCAGTGTATTGCCAGCTTTAGCCAAAGGTTCAGTAATTGTCAGTAAAGTTTAGTTACCATATAAAATATTAAACCTTCCAATGGTGTCAAGACAGTTGGATGACTCATAATGTCCATATTGTTCTCAAAACTACAGATAACAAAAACAAACAGACTCTAAGGATGTGCTATTCAATTTATTGCAGAATGATGCTTTCATGGAGTTTGTAGACAATAGGATCATTTACTAAAGCAACAATTATCCTTGTAGCCTGTGTTCTTTTTAACTATGCAGCCAGATTCAGAGAAATACTGCACATTTTTCCCATTCCAATTATTTCTTTCAGACTTAATTGGAATTTCTTTTTTAGTTGAAAAAAAAATGAAATCCATTTATTGCAGCTGTAATGTTGCTGTTCAGATTCAGAAACAAGCATGTGGCTAGTCCATTTAGGCTGCTTTCACAGTAAAACGTTACAGGCGCACGTTAGTGCAGCCTGTAATGCAGCCCACCGCACAGAAATGAAAAATCAATGGGTTGTTCACAGTGCCCACGTTGCATTACATTGTAACGCAGCAAGTTAAAAGAAAGTGCTGCATGCTGTGTGTTATACGTGGCTAAGCAGCGTTAGACTATTTGCACATGCTCAGTGATGTTGGAGGAGGAGGTCTCCCCTCCTCCTCCGTGGCTAGCCACATGGCTAATTAATATTCACTGCACTGTGACGTGCAGTGTTTACTTCCTAGAGCGGCCGCTCTGTGCGGCGATTGGCTGGCGGGACCACGTAGTCTCCGCATTGCACAGCACAAAAAACGCATAACGCAGCTCTTGGTAGCGTCCTCCTCCAGGACCACCAGGCGTTGCATTAGGGGCACGTTATGCGACCTATAACGTCCCCTAAAACCCAACGTCCTGGTGGAAAAGAAGCCTTAGTCTTCAGTCAGAGCACCTGATCTGCATTCTTGTTCAGCGTCTATGGCTAAAAGTATTAGTGGCAAAGGATCAGCAGGACAGCCAGCCAATCTCCATTGTTAAAGAACAAGCGACACCCATGCTAACCTAGAAATAAAAACCACATATATCAGTAGATAAATACTATTTCTACTTACATAACAGATGCATTGTGCTATCCACGTAATGATTCCTGTGAATTTTACAAAGGAAAAGCAGAAAATTCTTTTCTAGGCAGTGGCCATCTTGCCAAGCTAATGCTGACATCATATCCTCCCTGACTCTTGTTTTCCCCCCTCCCTTCTCTTGCTCATTTTGTATTCATTAGCTGCCCTCCTCCCAGAGTCTTTTTTTTATTTACACATCCAATCACAGAGTCACCTCAGCCTTGCTTGTAAACACAAGTGATCAGCTAGGCAGGGAAATAAATGGAAGAGGAGGAATATATTATAGATGAAAAAAACTCCCAGCATTCAAAAGAACTCCTAGCATTCAACTTGTTGGCACTGTTTGGCACTAGGGCCAGTGCTCCTATAGCATGTAATAACTCCAAACCATAACAGCAGAAAAAAAGTTTTGAATGCAAGATTAGCATCTTTATCACTTAATACACTCAGACCAGTTGCTGTTGAAGTTTGATTTTTATGGTGACAATACCGCTTTAACAAGGAAATAAATATGTCAGCCTCTGTATCAGTTTGGGTGTGCTTTAACCACTTCACAACTGAGGGTTTTTTCTCCTTATGAACCAGAGCAATTTTCACATTTCAGCTCTCCTCCCATTCATTTACCAATAACTTTATCACAACAAAACAATGTATATCTTCTTTTTTTACCTCTAATTGGGCTTTCTTTGGGTAAAAAATAATTATTTCTTATTTTTCTGCCATTATAGTTTTAAAATAAATGTGCTGCTAGGGATAAACACTTCACATGTTATGTTCCCATTTGTCCCGGTTATCGCAACATTTAAATTATGTCCTTAGTACAATGCATAAGGACAATATTTTATTTGGAAATAAATTTGTATTTTTTTTCATTTTACGTCCGTCACTAATTACAAGCCCTTATCTGCAAATATAACAGTAATATACTATCACGACATACATATTTAAAAAGTTGTGTCCCTAAGGTAACTGATTATGAAGTTTTTTTTAAATGTCACTTTAAAAAAACATTATACAAGTGTTTTACTTTGGTAACTATGGGAGGGCGTGAATTTTTTGGGGTGAATTTTTTTGGGATAATTTATGTATTTTTATTAAATGTAATATATGTAGGGTGTATTTTTCTATTTGGCCCCTACATATCCCCACACTTTGTCTTCCTGCGCGTACTGTTATTGCGCTAACAGGAAGTACTGTGTGCATGTTTTTACTCTCAACTTACATAGTTACATAGTTATTTGGTTGAAAAAAGACATACGCCCATCGAGTTCAACCAGAGAACAAAGTACAACACCAGCCTGCTCCCTCACATATCTCTGTTGATCCAGAGGAAGGTGAAAAACCCTCACAAGGCATGGTCCAATTAGCCCCAAAAGGGAAAAATTCCTTCCCGACTCAAGATGGCAATTAGATAAAATCCCTGGATCAACATCATTAGGCATTACCTAGTAATTGTAGCCATGGATGTTTTTCAACGCAAGGACAACATCTAAGCCCCTTTAAATGCAGGTATATAATTTGCCATAACTACTTCCTGTGGCAATACATTCCACATCTTAAAGTAGTTTAAATCTCTGACAAAATTTCAACAAAAATGTGTTTTCCTACTTTTTATAACCCATACAATTATCATATTTGCTTTTGTGCACAAGTATTAATATTCATTTAGATATTATAACTTCCCAAAGTTCAGTTAATTTACTTTGAAAGCTGCTGGTACATTTTATTTATAACTGTTGTCATTCCGTTGTAAATGCTGCCAGCAGTTATATCTGACCTGTGTTTCACCCCAGGACTCATCAGCTGAAGTCCAGCACAGCCAGAGAATGTTTACATAAATGTATCAAGTAACGAATGTGAACACAAGATAAGATTATAAGCAGTTTGGATGCGGGTTTCTCCCTGCAGAAGAAAGAGTCAGCCCTGTGATGTAACCCTTTGAATGCTGTTTTACTAAAAAAAAACAAAAAACATTGTGCTAGCATATTATATGCTGTAAATAATCTTTTAGAGCAAAGAAGAAATTCTGGGTTATATTCACTCTTACTGTAAAGAACCCTTACCTAAAACGTTTTTCCTCCATGCGCAGATCATATCCTCTAGTCCTTTGTGAAGGCCTAGGGACAAAAAGCTCATCCGCCGAGCTTTTATATTGCCCTCTGATGTATTTATACATGTTAATTAGTTCCCCTCTAACTTGTCAATGACCACGGCATTTGATTGATGCCGATGATCATTGATCACAGGCACTTAGATTGGTGAATTGGAACTGGGTTCCCATTCAAGGATCTGTGTATTAATCAGCATGGGAGCGCACACAGGCGCATGCAGCAGGTGATTGCAGTGGCAGCCGTATATCTACGCCCCTGTCAGGAACTGAAATCCTGTGGGGCATAGATATACTAGCTAGTGTTGCTCGGATACCCCTTAAGCACGGATCCGAATGCAGCCGTTTTTATTGGTGCCGCATCCGGATCACCCATGATTGCGTCCCGTATTTTTGTTATGCATAACCGGCCCGACCCATCTTTTCTCTGGCTACGCACGGCTACCATACACGGCCGTGATCCGGATACTTTTATGCGTACCAGTATGCCCGCATGCGTAAAAATGTACGTGTGGAAAGAGGGACGATACTTAATGCGTACATACATGTCCGCATGCGTAAAAAAGTATGTGTCTAAAGAGATAGTGTATGCGTCCTTATTTTCCCGTATGCGTAACAATGCGCTTGGATGTGATCCGGATACTGTATGCGTGCATATATACACGTATGCCTCCCCTCCTGTGATTGGTTGCTCTAGCCTGCGTCAGGGGCCTCTGATTGGCCCAGTGACATCTTTTGAAAAAATCCGCAACCATGTCCGCATCACGGCCGCATCACAGCCGTGATTACGGACCGTGACCCGTATTTTTTTACACATACCATGATCCGGATTTGACGCGATGTCGTGATCCATGCGGATCAAGGCATGCGAATTACGGCCTTCGTGTTGCGTGCAAATGGCCGTGAATCACGCGTACCCGTGATCACGACCATCCGTTATAGCAACACTGTATACTACCACAAATGGCATAAGTGGTTATGCAATGTATACATGAGAATACATTTAGACCAAGTGCTGAAAGGACAAGAACATGTGTTAGACATGTTTGCATGGGAAGAGAACCAATCTTTAATGATTACCAATATTCAGAGGTTAACTAGATGTGGTCATTCTCCACAGTAAAACCAATTAAAAAGTATTGCAGTGGAAAAAGGAGGACCCCGGGTGGACCTCTTCTGGTCCATGGGCTCTGGCGTAAAAATACGCACTGCACCTCCTATTGCTAAGCTACCAGTTATGGTAACGTTATAATAAAAGTGGAATTTCCCTTTAAAGTGCACATCCGCTGTGGTAAAGATTACGCCTGTAGTAGACTGGTACCAACAGTCCAGCTCACGGGAATAATTAATTAGCATGGACACAAATGAACATGAAATTGTTCAACCATTATTATGCTATAATGCTGCTACTGAAGGCATCATATGTTATCTTGTATTGCATGCTGGGTTATTTTTTAACATCACACTGTTAATGCTGGACTACTGATTAAATAATCAATGCACAACTTGGCTAAGGAAAGGGAATAGTAACAGAAAAAAATGCCAGAATTGCCAGCTCATCTCTTCACTATCATTACTGTTTCTGTTTACGGAAACTGGTTCAAAGCAGAAATAAAGTAAAAAAAAAATGGAAACCAGCCTAATGTATATCAATTCCATTGTAATGTACATTCTTAAATATTTAACTTTTAAAATGATGTAGATGTATTTTGTCTGTATGATGATCATGTTCACCTTACTTAATGTCCTTTAGCCCAACAGAGAGTCATTATATAGCATATGTGGTCATTATATTGTATATGTGGCCATTGTATACATTGTAATACACTTACAATAGCTGATAGCGGGATGACCAATGATCATCAGCAACATTTTAAGACTTCAAATAGACCTCATTCAGCACTTGTCAATGAAAGCGATAGGTTTAAAATAGGACTGTCTCCTTACTATGCTATTCCCCTCATTATTGAACACACAGGAAGACTGTATCAGACCATACTTACTGTTATATTGCAGCGGTCCCTACTGGGCGTTACAGTGGGCTTTCTTTTGGATGAAGAGAACCAGAATCCAAAGGTTAGCTCCAGAACTACATACTTACTTTAAGGCTGCTTTCACAGTTAGACGTTACAGGCGCACGTCAGTGCAGCCTGTAACGCAGCCCACCGCACAGCAATGAAAAATGAATGGGCCCACGTTGCGTTACATTGTAGCGCAGCAGGTAAAAACAAAGTGCTGCATGGTGTGCGTTATAAGCAGCTAAGCCGCATTACACTGTTTGCACATGCCCAGTGATGTTGGAGAAGGAGGTCTCCCCTCCTCCTCCTCGGCCAGGCACATGGCTAATTAATATTCACTGCACGGTGTGGCGTGCAGTGTTTACTTCCGCTCTGTGCGGCGATTGGCTGGCAGGAACACGTGATGCCGCATGCGTCCAAGAGTACGCATCACAGGACGCATGAAGAGCCGCTTAATGCGGCTCAATGTAACGTCCAGCTTCAACCCCACTATGCGTTGCGTTAGGAGCACATTATGCGACCTTAATGTGGCATATAACGCAACGTCTTAGTGGGAAAGAAGCCTAAGTGGTCTCTGGCTACCTATACTGGGGGCTACCTTATACTTGGGGCCCTCTGGCTATCTATAACAGAGATGTATTAGGATGTTATGGAGTCCTAGCCTAGGCAAGGAAGTAGATTTGGACCTCCCTCGTGGTCCTTTTGGTAAGCTGCAGTGGAGAGAGGTCAACGAAGGTAGCAGGTTGGCCCCATGACACCCACTAGGCCCCAAGCACCTGACTAGGTTGCCTGGTAGATAATTCTGATCTGATCTATACTAGGGAGCTACCTCTGGTGACCAAATATTCAGGAACAGTTCTAGCTATCTATATCAGGGGGTTTTCTCTGGCTACCTACACTCATAGACACTTCTAGCTACCTATTCTGAGTGGAAACCTCTAGCTACCTATACAGGGAGGACATCCCCTGGCTACATATGCTTGAGGGCACCTCTAGCTATCTAATACTTGAGTACACCTCTGACTGGCTACCTAACACTTGGGGGCACCTCTAACTACTTAACACCAGAGGTACCTTTGACTACCTAATACTATTGGAGCGCAAATCTGGCTGCCTAATACTGTTGGGGGCTCATCAGACAAGCTACTATTATTTGGGTGACACATCTGGCTACCTAATACTAATATCTAGTGTCGTACTTATCTACCTTACACCGCATATGTATGTTCTCTGCCCGGAGGCGTAGGAATAGGGAATGCAGAGGCTGCAACTGCATTGAAGCCCCTGGGCAAGAGAGGTCACAAGGGGTCAGCCTTCAATGGCAGTATTAGCTCTTTATTGGTCCTGTGCTGTTAATGATCACTTTTATAGATGCTTTGAATAGGGGTAATCATTAAAAAAAACTTGTTCCTCTCCTCTGCTTACATCTCTAATACTGTGGTTGTCCTTGGCAGGTTTTGTATAGAGTGATTCGGAGGGCCCAATGTAAAATTTGCACTAGGGCCCAAAGCTCCTTAGCTACGCCTAGGGATGGTTGGAAATGCCAATTTCTGTTTCTGCTGAAAATCCACTTTACGCCATTGCCAATTACCACCACCTCTACCGATTCCGCTTTCCGCTTACGATTTCTGCATTCCGATGCAGATTTTCGCTGTACTTTCGGCCAACTTTAACATCGATTTTCTCAAAAAGGACAAGGTCTTTTTGGAATATTTTTTTTCCTCTTGTTCCCACATATCTGGTTAACATTCCCTGTTAAAGGTTACCCGAACTGAAATGTGACATAATGAGATAGACACGTGTATGTACAGTGCCTAGCACACGAAAAACTATGCTGTGTTCCTTTTTTTTCTTTCTCTGCCTGAAAGAGTTAAATATGAGGTATGCAAGTGGCTAACTCAGTCCTGACTCAGACAGGAAGTGACTACAGTGTGACCCTCACTGATTTGAAATTTCCCTTTTTTACCTCTTTCTTGCTCTCAGAAGGCATTTTCTGCTAGGAAAGTGTTTCATAGTTGGAATTTCTTATCAGTGAGGGTCATACTGTAGTCACTTCCTGTCTGAGTCAGGACTGAGTAAGCCACTTGCATACCTTATATTTAACTCTTTCAGGCAGAGAAAGTAAAAAAGGAACACAGCATAGTTATTTGTGTGCTAGGCACTGTACATACAAATGTCTATCTCATTATGTCACATTTCAGTTCGAGTATCCTTTAAGCAGAAAAGTAGGAACAGAAGAAAAAAAATGTTTCAAAAGGAAAATTTCAGTGAAAATCCGCCTACCACACTTGCATTACCTATTTCCAAGTTTGATGCAGATATGCAATTTCCGATCGGAAATGCGGAAATTGCATTTCCGCAGAATCCGAGCGAACATCCCTAGCTATGCCACTGGGAGTGGGAGGCTTTAAATATGAAAGGGGGGAGGGGGGGGGGGGCAAAAGCTTCGTTTCAATCAGGGTGTTGTGAACGAAGCAAGTGGTTTTGCCGCATGGAGCTCACCATCAGGCGCCCCGTAGCAGCAATGTTGTGCTGCGTGAGGCACGCAAGGGTAATTCGGGGCTCCAGAGGCTGCCGGACCCCGAATTACATCTCCCTGCTAGCTGCGACAATAGTAATAGTATTTAACGCCGCTGGGGAGTTTTGTGCACCCAACCCACCGGTGACCCGACAATACGTATGCATTGTGAAACTTGAAGCCAGCCCTGTGTACCTATCTATACAGACTTACTGTCAAATAGGGAAGAACTTAATGGTCAGTCAGGGCTGGTTCTAGCTACAATGGTAACTTGGGCCCCCCTGATGCCCCCATTCCAACCAAATCACCCCAAGGGGCCCTGAGCGGCCAGGTCCGATCCACTATCCCCCCTTCCACAGTCACACAATATCATTAGGTGTCCATTATATGTCCCCTAAAAACCATTTTTGTGGTTCCCAATATTCACCTCCCCCTTTTCCTACAAAGAGTAAACACACAGCATCCCCGCTCTCATGGGTCACCATAGCTGGAGAGGAGGAGGGACACCTTGGGAGGCCTACACAGGCTCTGGGGCCCTCGGCAATTGCCCCCTTTGCTTCTATGCAGCAACGGCCTAGTGGTCAGTTTAATGAAAAGGAAATAAGAAAAAATAGCAAAGTTTCTACTGCTGCTCATTACTGTCTCCATATTTATAACAGCCGGTGTTATAGTAGTTCACAGGCATCTAGTTGTAATGCTAGAGATTTTACTGACATTGCATGATAAGAATGGCTGTAAACCAATTGCACCTTTTACAGTATTACACTAGCTAGAGTCTAAGCTATTTCCTTTAGTGTTGACGAGAGCTGTAAAGCCTTTAATGGACTGAATCTGAAGTGAGAGGTATATAGGGGCTGCCATATTTATTTCCTGTTAAGATATATTAGTTGCCTGGCTGTCCTGCTGATCCTCTTTCTCTAATACTTTGAGCCATGGACCCTGAACAAGCACGCAGCAGATCAGGTGTTTCTGACATTATTGTCAGATCTGACAAGATTAGCTGCATGCTTGTGGTGAGATTCAGACACTACTTCAGCCAAATAGATCAGCAGGGCTGTCAGGCAGCCAACTGGTATTGTTGAAAAGGAAACATATGGCAGCCTCCGTATTCTTATCACTTCAGTTTTCCTTTAGGCCTCTTTCACAGTGGGATGGTGCGATGCGATGTTAAGGTCGCATAATGTGCCCCTAATGCAACGCATTGAAAGACTATGACTTGGACGTTATAGTACATTCATTAGCCCTGTGTAACGATTGGTGTCAGCAAAACAGATTTTCTGATTATTGGTGATCTGCAGTAACACCAATAATACAGATGCTATACCTGATTATGTGGTGATCTGCAGAATCACCAATAATGCTAGTATAGCCAGACACAGGACAACCAATGTGAGATAGTGTTTGGTGCAACAGTAATGAGGAAGAGGAGATCTCCCGAGAAGCGGGTGACTCAGACAGTACTGCAGCCAATGATCACCTGAGGAGCAGGTGATTCAGACTGTACTGCAACCAGTGGACACCTGAGTAGCAGGGACCACTGACTGTGCTTCCAGGATGATCACCTGAGGAGCAGGCAATTAAGACTATACTGCACCCAGTGGACACCTGAAGAGCAGGGACCACTGACTGTGCTGCAAAGGAAGATCACCTGAGGAGCAGGCGATTAAGACTATACTGCAGCCAGTGGACACCTGAGGAGCAGGGACCACTGACTGTGCTGCAAAGGATGATCACCTGAGGAGCAGGTGTTACAGACAGTGCTGCAAAGGCAGATCACCTGAGGAGCAGGTGATCAAGATTATACTGCAGCTAGCGGACACCTGATCAGCAGGTGTTACAGACAGTGTTGCAGCTGAGCTTCACCTGAGGAGTAGGTGAAGGCTACTACAGATCCCTCACCAGTGGCTAGGCCCACTGGTGAGGATGGGAAGGTCAGACAAGCAGAGTAGGCAACGTACGGACAGATAAAGTACAAAGACAGAAGGCTGATTCAGTGTTAAGTTCAGACAGAGTCGGCAACAGGAATCAGATGAGCAGAGGTACAGAATCAGCAAGCAGGAGAGTAGTCAAAGGAAGCAGAAGGTCATAACAGATAATACAATGCAATTAGTACTTTAAGCTATCAACAGAATCTGGCTAAGTGTGGATCCCCAGCTCCAGCTGGTTCTAGCACACTTTGGGATCTGACTAAGGTCTGAGCACTAACACGTTAGCATTCGCAACAGCAGACACGGGGCAACTGACAGACTAGTACTATATATACAGAGATGCCCCGCAGTACCACCCCCATCACTCAGTCAATCCAAAGTACCATTGGAGTCAGCTGACTTGACAGATCAGCTGACTCCCCTTCTATTCTCATAAAGGTCCTGTCGCCTGGCGTGCGCGCGCGTAGCCCTCAATCTATGTGCAATAGAAGGACCAGGCAGAGCAGCAGCATGTAGCTGCGTGGCAGAGGCCACCGGATGATACGCGGAGATAGCCGCCATGCCGCTTGCCTCTGCGGCGGTATCTCCGCTATCTATTACACCTTGCTTTTGTTGCGCCGTTTTCGTTGCACAGTGATGGAACGAAAACGGCGCATGCATTACATTAAAAAAAACTAAAAAAACATTACTGAACATGTGCAACACACACAACGCAGCAGATTTATTGCTAAACGCACAGCATGCAGCACTTTCTAAATATTGCTACACGTTACACACAACGCAACGTGTGCACTGTGAATGTTGCACAGACTTACTATTGCTGTGCGTTAGTCCACGTTAAAACATTTTCTAACATGCGACTTTAATGTCGCACTGTGAAAAAGGCCTAAAAGCCAAACTCCATTCAAAAGTTACTTTTCAGCTTCAGACAGAGTGGAGGCAAGCTAGCACTCCTGTCTATTTAGATATCCCATTTGTGGCACCTGTTTAATTAAGAGGAAGTGATCTAAACTCTCCAATCCAAACAGGAGGTAACAATAAAAAACCCGGCAGATGATCCCTCTTTGTTCTCTCTCTAACTTCCCCAAAAAAGTTTTGAATAAAGAAATAAAGATAGACCACAACTTTTTTTTTTAATTTTGTTTTTTATATAATGGTCTACAGAGCCCATCACTTCTATAACTTGTATTTCTCTCAGTTCTTTGTTCTTAGGTATCACAGCTATTAGCAATTCAAATTTCATGACTGAACAGTAATATAGGACAATTAAAGCACATATTTACTGGGTTCCTTGCATCATCTACATGTGATATTACATGTATTATTATTTGCATTTTAAATTATCAGACAGAATATTTCTGCAGTTACTTCTTCAAATAGCGAATCTCTACTGTCTGATTTTTATTTTATTTGACTTGGTGAGAGCTGCCATCTTGTTAGTGATGTCAAATCTGCATACAAAACAGGGATAATTCACTGTATTTTATCATCACGTCATACCTATCAGCACAAAGAGTTAAAGAGACACTGAAGTGAAAAAAAATTATGATATAATGATTTATATGTCTAGTACAGCTGAGAAATAAAACATTAGGAGCAAGTCTAATAATGTTTCCAGTACAGAAAAAGTTAAGAAACTCCAGTTGTTATCTATGCAAAAGATCCATTGAGCTCCACGACTTTCAAAGTTGCAGAGAGCTCTGTCTTCTGAAGCTCATTATCTCAAGTGTCAGTCACTGTATTGCTTTTTTCTCTGCAGAGACAGTTCAAACGTTCATGCTCTGTAAAATCATTTAGAATGCTAAGTAGTGTGTACAGGGGCGTAGCAATAGGCCCTGCAGCGCCTGCGCCCGCGGGGGGGCCCGCTCGGGGCCGTTTTTTGGGGGCTGGAGGGGTGGCAGCATGAGGGGAAAGCCTTGCCCACAGTCGGCGGGGAGAGGGGAAGTTCTCCCCTCTCCCTCACCTCGGGGCTCTCCCCTCTGCGCTCCCCTCCAGCTAGTGAATGTGTGTGGGCAGCGGGCAGCGGCGGCGGGATACATACCTTCTTCCTTGCGTTCCATCGCCGCCTTCTCGCTCTAGCGGCTGACGTCACTTCCGGAAGCGGAAGTGACGTCAGCCGCTAGAGCGAGAAGGCGGCGATGGAACGCAAGGAAGAAGGTATGTATCCCGCTGCTGCCCGCTGCCCGCTGCCCACACACATTGAAATTCTGCAGGGGGATTTTCAGGTGTCTGCTGCCCACATTACGATTTTCAGGTGCCTGCTGCCCACATTACGATTTTCAGGTGTCTGCTGCCCACATTACGATTTTCAGGTGTCTGCTGCCCACATTACGATTTTCTGGTCACTGCTGCCCACATTGCGATTTTCTGGTCACTGCTGCCCACATTGCGATTTTCAGGTGTCTGCTGCCCACATTACGATTTTCTGGTCACTGCTGCCCACATTGCAATTTTCTGGTCACTGCTGCCCACATTACGATTTTCAGGTGTCTGCTGCCCACATTACGATTTTCTGGTCACTGCTGCCCACATTGCAATTTTCTGGTCACTGCTGCCCACATTACGATTTTCTGGTGACTGCTGCCCACATTACGATTTTCTGGTGACTGCTGCCCACATTACGATTTTCAGGTGTCTGCTGCCCACATTACGATTTTCTGGTCACTGCTGCCCACATTGCAATTTTCTGGTCACTGCTGCCCACATTACGATTTTCAGGTGTCTGCTGCCCACATTGCGATTTTCAGGTGCCTGCTGCCCACATTACGATTTTCAGGTGTCTGCTGCCCACATTACGATTTTCTGGTGACTGCTGCCCACATTACGATTTTCAGGTGCCTGCTGCCCACATTACGATTTTCAGGTGTCTGCTGCCCACATTACGATTTTCTGGTCACTGCTGCCCACATTGCGATTTTCTGGTCACTGCTGCCCACATTGCGATTTTCAGGTGTCTGCTGCCCACATTACGATTTTCAGGTGTCTGCTGCCCACATTACGATTTTCAGGTGTCTGCTGCCCACATTACGATTTTCAGGTGTCTGCTGCCCACATTGCGATTTTCAGGTGTCTGCTGCCCACATTACGATTTTCAGGTGCCTGCTGCCCACATTACGATTTTCAGGTGTCTGCTGCCCACATTACGATTTTCAGGTGTCTGCTGCCCACATTACGATTTTCAGGTGTCTGCTGCCCACATTACGATTTTCTGGTGTCTGCTGCCCACATTACGATTTTCAGGTGTCTGCTGCCCACATTGCGATTTTCTGGTGTCTGCTGCCCACATTACGATTTTCTGGTGTATGCTGCCCACATTAGGATTTTCTGGTGACTGCTGCCCACATTGCGATTTTCTGGTGACTGCTGCCCACATAAGGATTTTCTGGTGACTGCTGCCCACATTAGGATTTTCTGGTGTGTGCTGCCCACATTATGATATTCTGGTGACTGACTGCTGCCCACATTACGATATTCTGGTGACTGCTGCCCACATTAGGATTTTCTGGTGACTGATGCCCACATTGCGATTTTCTGGTGACTGCTGCCCACATGGCGATTTTCTGGTGACTGCTGCCCACATTGCGATTTTCTGGTGAACTCTGCCCACATTACGATTTTCTGTCCCACATTACGATATTCTGGTGAACGCTGCCCACATTACGATTGTCTGGTGAATGCTGTCCACGTTACAATTTTCTGGTGACTGCTGCTCACGTTACGATTTTCTGGTGAACTCTGCCCACATTATGATTTTCTGGTGAACGCTGCCCACATTACGATTCTCTGGTGAATGCTGTCCACGTTACAATTTTCTGGTGACTGGTGCCCACATTACGATTTTCTGGTGAACTCTGCCCACATTATGATTTTCTAAAGGCCCACATTATGATTTTCTGGTGAACTCTGCCCACATTACGATTTTCTGGCCCACATTACGATTGTCTGGTAAAATGCTGCCCACTTTACAATTAATTTACAGTGAAACGCTGCCCCATTACGATTATTTGGCACCTATGGGGGGGGGGGGGGCATCCAAATATTCGCAGGGGGGTCCAGTGATTTCTAGTTACGCCCCTGAGTGTGTAAACAGCAAATATTAGAGAATTATGCAATGTTATATATATATATAAAAAAAAAAAAACGATATAACTGAAAATAAAAATATGAGAATATTTTCTTTGCTACTAATGTTTTAGTAATTATCCGTACTACACAACCAATTCATTATACCATAATTTTTTTTTACGCTTCAGTGTCTCTTTAAGTGGCAGAAAGAAGGATAATTTAATTGCTGTTTTGCTTATATAAAGGAATCTCAAATCAGCCCTGTCCTATCCCAGTATAGACAAGAAATGACTATAAAACCCCATCCTCAGTGCTGTACACTTTCTGCAGTATATTTGGTGTGGACATCTGTACATGCATACTTTTTTGAGCTGACCATCACTGTTTGTCTTTAGAAAACTCAGTTCCAGATTGAACAAGATGTCCATTCGCAAGATTGGTAATGAGATATGTACATCATAATATACTCCATAATCCAAAACATGGCATGACATATTACCAAATGTATGCAGGAAAGTACCTTAGGTACTCAATCATATTTTCAGTTCTTGGCGAATTACCATTGGTAGATCTTGGGGTGCATGCAGGCATAAATCATCCCCCCAGGCCAGGATGTGTTTGGGGAGGCCAGGGGGTGGGGGGGGGGTGAAGTGGGGGAGGTGTGTTTGGATGAAGACAGAGACAGTGTGGGGGGGGGGGATTCATTTCCACATCACATAAATAATACTCAAGAACCACCCAAGTAATCACTGCCACTTGGTAATGGTGATTCTGAGGGTAAACTTTTATTGTCATACTTTAAAAAAAATTGAATATAAATGTTTGTGTAATGATCCGCTCAGCTGGCTGCACAGGTAGACAGCTGTTTGACCATTTCTCTAGTCTGTGGGCTGCAGGTCTCTGGAAGAGAGACCTGTCTTTTCTTTGAAAGTTCCAGACCTGCTCTGCTGCTGAGGGATTTGCATACATTTGTTATGCAAATCGCCTAGCTGCCTCCTTTGAAGGCTGGCAGTATAAAAGCCAGGTTCTCCCAGAATCCTTTGCTGGTCATCCTTCATGGTTTGCTACTGATGAACTCTCCTAGAGTATCAGCCCTGTTTGTTTGCTAAAGTTATCTTAGAGTTATTCTTGGGACTGCACTAGGCAGCTCCTCTAGTGCAAGTCAGGTTGCTTTATCTGTTTTGTCTGTGTTGCCTCTTTGCTGCGATTGTCCTGTCGCCAGCGGTGGTCGACAGGAAATCATTCTGTCTGTCTGGGGTGCTAACCAGAGCAGTGGTTGCTACTGGTAGCCCCATCTGTTTCTCTGCCTGGATTGCACTTGCTCTGGCGGAAAGAGCAGTGGATCCTGCTAAGCCTGTTTCTGTACTTGGTTCACACTCGCTCACTGATTAAAACAATCATTTGATAAATGATATGGGAGTTTTAGGGTTAGGCACTACTTAGGGTTAGGCACTAAGGTGGCGCAAATCTGAGCGATGGGAGGATGAAGGAAGGTGCAGCAGCCGGGCGGGTGGATGAGTGAGGGTTTATACATACATAATCTTCTGTAGCAGCTGGCGGTAGAGGCTTCCGTCTTCTTCCTCGTCATTTGACTACATGACGCATCATGTGACTAGTCGCATGACGCGCTGCGTAGTCACAGGGGAAGAAGAGGAAGCCTCTACCGCAAGCTGCTACTGAAGATTAGGTATGTATTGCTGAGTGAAAACGGTTTAGATCAATCATTGATCAGATGCGTTTTCACTACGTGTTCTGGGCTGCGGACAGAGCCATCCAGATCTGGTGAAGCGGAGACCGGATCCGCTCACCGGATCCTTATTGGCTGATACGCTAATGTGAACTGGGCCTAATCTGTTACAAAAGAGAGCATGTTTATTTAAAGGGCATCTGTAACAAGAGGGATATGGGGGCTGCCATATTTCTTTCCATTTAACCAATATCAATTGCCTGAAATCCTGCTGATCTATTTGGCTGCAGTAGTGTCTGGATAAAACCAGAAACAAGCATGTGGCTAATCTTGTCAGGTCTGACAATAATGTTAGAAACACCTGATATGCTGCATCCTTGTTCAGGGTCTATGGCTAAGGGCCTGTTTCCACTTATGCAGTGCGAATCGCCGTAGTAAAAATGTGCATGCGGATGCGAGTTTCGCATGCGGGTGTATGCGAATTTTCGTGCGAATTCTCATGAAAATTCGCATGAATGACGCTGTATGCGAATTTAACCATGGCAGTGCCGGTGTGCATTTCCATTGATTTCCATGCGAATTCACATGCGAATTCGCATGAAAATTCGCATACCAAAGCCGCAGGCGATTTACCTATTGAATACATTAGCGGCGATTCTCATGCATTCCACACGCAGGTGAATTCTGAGGGCTCTGCCGTGCAGAAAAATCCTGCACAGAAAAACGCTCAGGAAAACTGGCAAGTGGAAACAGGCCTATCCACTTGTATTGGCTGTGCGAATCTGCATGCAGGAAACGCATGCAGATTCGCGATAGTGGAAACGGGCCCTAAAAGTATTTGAGGCAGAGGATAAGCAGGATGCTTGGTAACTGGTATTACTTAAAAGGAAATAACTATGGCAGCCTCCATATAGCTCTCGCTTCAGTTGTCCTTTAATGATCATATTTATGCAGCAGCGTATGTTTTGTTCACATCTTTGTCTTGACAGCAGAAATAATAATAATAATAATAATAGTTACAACCTCCTGTATTATTAGTCCGATAATTAGCACTCACATATTATTATTCTCTTTGGCGCTCTTATTCTGGAGCTTATGGCCCATTGTCATGCAGTAAATACATCAAAATAGTGTTACCGATTTTAAACAGCTGATCTGAGAAAAACATAAGGTTTGCTTAAATCAAATTACATTTGAATAAGAGCAAATTCTTTATATTTCACGTTATTTCATGGGCAGAAGCTTACATTCTGCATACATGCGGTGAAGGGGGAGATTTAATTCCCACGCATACAGTTTAACAGCGGTAACCTTGAATTTCTGAGCACGGTATGGGCTTGTTTTCAGCTTTAAACTGATTCCTTGATATGATTAGATCTAATAAAGAGTAGAACAAGTTTAATAGTCCTATAGATAAGATACTCAAGAGTGTTATCTGTAAAGGTTGATAAGTGTTTGCTTTATTAAGTGTACAATATCACAAAGCAATTTGCATGGAAGCAAGTTGCAAAAGGAGAGCTCAAGTTTTTGTTTTTTTAAGGGCTGGTGCACACCAAGGACGCTTCTGACTGCTTTTAAAAATGCTAGTGCTTTGAAAAGCGCTTGACTAATGTATTTGAATGAGATGGATCACAGCAGAGAGACGTGATTTTTTTCCCAAACGCAAACACGGGTCCTGCAGCATTTCTGCTGATTTCTGAGGTGATTCAGCCTCAATGTTAAGTATAGGAAAGTGGAACATCGCTTTGAAAAGTGCTAGATCAAAACGATTTTTTAAGCGTTTTTGTGACAAATCCAGCGGCGCCCGGATACCTTGCACTTTAGGAGTATAGGCACTACTGTTGCCCTAAGGAAGCAGCTCTTGCCATGGAACGCGTTGTCTTGTGCACCAATAAAATCAAATTTTCTTTTAACTATATACCTCCACTTGTATACTTCCCGTAATGGGACACCTATAAGGTAGGACCACACCTTTTTATCTGTATTGTTGCTTCTACCATATAGTGTGTAATTTATACTACTTTCCTACTGGGCGCCTCCAAACCCTCCCTAAAAAAAACAGTACACTGGCAGCTGTACTGTACATAAAAAAATGCTACACAAAAATGCTCCAAGAACGCACCAGGTATAAATCATTTGTGACTACGCTAGCGCTTTTTGGTGTGCACTGGCCCTAAGGACTCGTTCACACTAGAGGAGCTTTTTCATTTTTTCAAGCGCTGACGATTTTTCAAAATCGCCCTGAAAGCGCTTTCACCATGCTTTCTTATGCGCTAGTTCAGATTGGGGCATTCCGTTCGCTTTCCGATCTGAAAAGCGATGCATGGACCATTTTCGGGGCGATTCTGCCTCAATGGAAGGTATAGGAAAAATTTTTCATTTTGTGCAGCGATTGCGTTCGCATTTTTAAGAATAGATACATTGTATTTATTGTTTTCTGGGTCAAAGTGTTCACTTCCTGACTTGCATCAGGGAGTGAATTAAAAAAAACGCTCCGGAAAAGCTCTCAGAAAAGCGCTTTTAACAAAAATGCACCGTCCACCCAATCGGCGGGAATCGCAAAGAAGAAAAAAAATCATGTCAAAAAACATCCAAGCCGAACGCTAATGCAATTGGAACACATTGTGAACAAGGCCTAAGAGTTGGCTGAACATCATGCCTGAACATTGAATTAATCTCTGGTGAAAACAATATGTACACTGTTGGTGCAAAACTCCTTCTAAAAATCAGGGCAGTGTGACTGGCATGCAATCCTCTGCTTGCAATGACCTAAAAAGACAATGCCGTCTGAATATTCTGGTTTTCCTCCACAACATTAGGTGTATTTTTTATCTGGGTCAGTGTCTTAGAAGTAACAAAGCAAAGGTGCATACTCAGCTTTGATGGATTGAGCGACATCTCTGAGCTGGGCTGCACACACGCATGTCAGCTGTGTTGCTATGGGGGGACGACGACAGAGGGCATGTGTGTGACGTCACACGGCGGGTGAGGGAGGGGTGCGAACAATGGGATTGACACCAGATTTGAGGGCCCTTTTGCACTGTGGTGGTGCGGCAAGTTGCCACACTTCTACTGCAGGGCAATTAAAACCTGTGGGGAAAATCACATTACCTGCATCGCGGTGCAGTGCGACGGGAGTCCTAAATCTGACGCACATCCAAAATAATGTTACCGCGTGTACCTGCGTCAATCTGCGTCAGACTGGAAGTCATGTAAGTCTATGGCAACGCGTGTCAGTGTGAATACACGCCGCAGGTTTTCCATTTCGCACATGCGCGGAAGCTTATTCTTTGCAGTACGCTTTCGCGCATATCATCACTTGGCCAGGAGAAAGTGAGCGTCACTTCCTGCTTGGCCAGATACCAACAGGGAATACCACTTAGTTATGCGGTATTCCCTGAAGGCCTAATTTTGGCGGTGCGGCATCTACAATGTGAAACCGGCCTGAGTAGATCTGCCAGGCGAACACAAAAATGGGTAAGGCCCAGTTTACACTGGTGTTTAATGGCAAATGGATCCGTTAAATAGTATCTGATTACCGGTCAATAGCATCCCTTTTCACTCCGTTGCCACTCAGTTGCTTCCATTCTGTTTCCCCATATTCCCCCCAGACCCCCATCCCCACAGTGGATTTTTCTCCTTAGAGTGGTCTGTTTCTTCACTAGTGTGAAGAAACATTCCGTTTTCTCATTGCCCCATTGCAGTGCTTCAAAATCCGTTTCCATTCAGCTGGGCTCAGCGGTCCAGAAAGATTGCTGCTGGAGGGAATTTGTGGTCCGTTCAGCAGATTGTGCAGAGCGGATCTGTTCGAACGGACGAATGTAAACAGATCCATAGGTTAACATTTTATCCGTTCCCATGCATTCCAATCCGTTCCCTTACGATCTAAGAATGGACCGTTTTGTAACGCTAGTGTGAACGGTCCTAAAACACATCAACAACAACAACAACAAATAACATTTGTAGAGCGCTTTTCTCCCATAGGACTCAAAAGCGCATAAGCATGGCTCAGACCATCGTGGTACAGAGGAAGAATTTTATAAGTCCGGAAACGCTAGGCTAAACAGGTGGCTTTTTCAGTCTGGATTTGAATAGCTCCAGGGATGGTGCTGTCTTTACTGGGTGTGGCAGGGAGTTCCAAAGAGTAGGGGCAGCATGACAGAAGGCTCTATCTCCAGATTTTTTGAGGTGCACTCTGGGAGTGACCATGTTTATAGAACTTGCTGATCTGAGGTTGTGAGAGGTGTGGTGCAGCTTCAGCAAGTCCTTCATGTATCCAGGGCCCAGATTGTGCAGGGATTTGAATGTCAGCAGTCCAATCTTGAAGAGTATTCTCCATTCTACTGGTAGCCAGTGCAGTGAGCGAAGGATCGGTGTAATGTGACAGTGGCGAGGCTGGTTTGTTAGCAATCTGGCAGCAGCATTCTGCACTAATTGCAGGCAACACAGGTCCTTTTTGGGGAGGCCAGCATAAAGGGCATTGCAGTAATCCAGCCGTGATGTGATGAAGGCGTGAACTAGGGTTGGAAGATCCTCTGGGGAATCAGATGTTTAATCTTTGCAATGTTCTTCAGATGAAAGTAGGAAGATTTAACTACAGATGAAATTTGGTTTCTGAAACTCAAATCCCCATCGATTAGTACGCCAAGGCTGCGCACAAGGTTGGAGCTGTTTATGTCTGAATTCCCAATCCTGATTGGTGTTGCTTTAGAGTAGAGCTGTTTTGATGGCGAGCACTGGCTTTGGACAAAGAGGACCTCAGTTTTGTCAGCAATCAGTTTCAACCAGTTATCATTCATCCATGCTTGTAGCTCAGCTAAGCAAGAGTTTATTTTTGGAGTAGTTCCACTAGGTTTGAAGGACAGGTATAGCTGTGTGTGTCATCGGTGTAGCAGTGGTACATCAGGCCATGTCGTTGGATAAGTGTACCGAGTGGCAACATGTAGATTGCAAACAGCAGAGGGGATAGGATTGATCCTTGTGGCACTCCGAATTGTAGAGGTGCAAGTTTGGGCATTATAGGTCCTAGGGATATTCTCTGTGTTCTGTCAGTCAGGAATGATCTGAACTACCGGAGGACTGATCTACTGATGCCACAGTACTCCTGCAGTCTGTTAAGCAGGATTTCATGGTCAACTGTATCAAAAGCCGCTGAGAGATCCAACAGGATTAGGATGGAACATTCCCCTCTGTCCCTTGCCATGAGCAGATCGTTGGGGACTTGCATGAGGGCTGTTTCACAGCTGTGGTGTTTCTTAAAGCCAGATTGTAGAGGGTCCAGGATGTTGTTTAATGACAGCCTGGTTTCAAGTAGCATATAGACAGCCTTTTCAATAACTTTACCTAAGAAGGGGAAGTTGGAGACAGGTCTGTAGCTGCTCATTGCATCTGGATTCATGGAAGGTTTTTTAAGAAGGAGCTTGATGATTCCTTCTTTTAAATAGGTAGGAAACCTCCCTGCTTGCAGAGAGCAATTTACTACTATTTTGTGAAATGCTAGACCAAGCAGGTCAGGGCATTTCAGCATATGTTTAGTTGGTCCAGGGTCCAGTTTGCAGGTTGTCTGGCGGAGGCGACGGAGGATGTCTGAGATCTCTTCCTCACTAATACTTTGAAGTCAGTCCAGGGTGTTAGGTTGTTTTTGCAGCTATTTCCAGGAGTTGCATGAGTCTTGGGTGCTGTGGACTGAATGAGAGACCGAATAGAGGATACTTTGTCAGCAAAGTAGCAAGCAAATTTCTCACATAGCTCCTTTGAGGGAGTTATAGTAGGCTTTAGGCAGGATGGGTTACATAGTCTATCAACTGTGCGGAATAGTTGGGCTGGTCTGTTGGCGGCCTTTGCGATCTCCTGTGATAGGTAGGAGGATTTTTTCTTGGTGATCGCATTTTGGTATCTTTCCAGGTGAGAGACAAGGGTGTGTTTATCTTCTGAATTCTGAGATTTTCGACACTTCCTTTCTAGTCTGCGCACTTCTTTCTTTAGGTCCTTTAGTGAGCTGTCAAACCACTGTGCATGGTGAAGTGGTGTAGACCGTTTAATGCGAACTGGAGCAAAGGCGTCATAGGCAGATGATCAAAATACATTATTTGGCTCATCCTTATTAAAATGATAGCATACATACCACATTTCATCACTAGTTGGGCATGTAGCACACCATTATCACCAACCTGTGCGCCTGTGGTGACTGGATGCGATTGCTATGGAGCACAGTTTACAGACCTCAATGCTGTACAGACAATGCTAGGCATCAGCATAGCAATGCATCTATACTGCGTTAGGACCTCAAACCATCGCCCTAGCGATCACATCCGACTGCTACAGGTGGAAGCTATTGTAGGTGTCTATAAATCTTAGGCCAAGCATAGTTGACACAAGAGGCTAATTAGTTAGCTAGGGGTTAAAAGTTAACAACAAGGGGAAAAATCACTTTATTATTAATGGGACACTGTCACTTTAAACTTTTTAAAAAAACTTTCAATAAATGATGATTGCTGCTATATAGAGTAATCATTCACTTTTAAACTGGTGCAGATATGTGCATGCTTGGTAACAACAGGGGCGTGCATATGTAGGAGCGTGTGCGCGCATGCACACGAGCGTGCAGTAGCGGGATTAGGTGCAGGACATGACTCTCACATCCTGAAATCTTTATGGAGACAAATTAGAATCTCAGAGTCACGTCCAAAAACAGGAAGTGGTTAAAATGAAAGTTCAGAATATTATCTCAAATATTATCCAGAGACAGTAGAGACAGGAGTTGAGGTTATGATGATCTTCTCTGAATTTATATGCATTATAGGTAGGTGAGCACAAAGAGATGGAAGTCCCATTTCCCATTTTCCTCATAACAGGAGGAAACAGGATGACATGAAGGCACAAACAAAAGGCGGAGAATTGGGAACTCAAGATCCTAATGTAGGGAAGACAGGAGGTGAGAGAACAGGAGCTGAGAAATAGAATAGGGCATCCTTAGTACAGAAGCGACACAGTAAGCCAAATGAGCATATTAATTATTAATTAAATGTAATAGCTCTGGCTTCCAGATACTGTGTCAATTAGAATTTGTTGTAATTCCTCAGCAGGTCAAGGAAGGTGAAAGCTCGCTATGTCCTCTTCCCAAAAGGAATATGTAACCAAATCAAACGAATAGTTAGTAGTAGTATCAAGTGTTAGTCAAGGCTAGTTAACATGGGCTTGTTTCACAAAATAATGTTCTTAACTGGTTTTCACCTTGTCTGTATAAAATGTACCCAAGAAGCTAATAAAAAATGCTAAAAATAAAATGTAGGAAAGTAACATTGCTTTACACTTCACCACTAAGGGGATTTAACCCTTATGGACTAGAGCAATTTTAACACTTCAGCGCTCCTCCCATTCATTCACCAGTAACTTTATCACTACTTATCACACCTAAATGATACCTTTTTTGTCACAAATTGAGCTTTCTTTGGGTATTATATTTTGCTAAGAATCATTTTATTTTAGATGCATTTTATTGGGAATAATAATAATAAAAAATAGAAACAAAAATCATTAATCCTCAGTTTTTAGCCATTACAGTTTTTAAAATAAAATGTGCCACTGTAGATAAAACCCACACATTGTATTTGGCCATTTATCTCGGTTTTTACCACATTTAAATTAAGTCCATAGAACAACATATGGTGACAATATTTTATTTGAAAATAATGGTGTATTTTTTTCATATTGCATTTTTGGTTTTCTCAATGTACTCTATCAATAATTACAAGCCCTTATTTGCAAAAAATAACAATAATACACTCCCATGACATACATATACAAAATGCTAAGTCCCTTAACGTAAGAATTTATGCATTCTTTTTTTTTTTAGAGAGGCAAAGACGAGACAGAGGATACACAATTCAAGAGAAATATTTTGTCAATCAACCACCATAACAGTTTTTAATCAGGATGATACCATTTATTGGCTGACTTAAAATAAAAAGAATAAGAGTAAGTTTTCAGCTTATCAGCCTTCTTCAGACTCAATTCCTGTATGATGACAAGCTGTTAGGTGAGACAGCTATACATGCAACATGAAAAGGGGATACATACCGGTATATTGTTTTGCAAACATAAATAAATGTCATTAAGATGCCTTAATTGCGACAGAACATCCAAATAGGGTCTTGGGAGGATGTTAGCTGATTTATGACAAATAGATAAGACCCTTTGTTTACTCATTCCCCACATAACTGAGACTCAAGCTGCCACAGGGCTTGTACATTTTGAGTTCAAAAGTTAACTTCAAGCAGAATGGATGCAATATTTGTCTAGGCTGAACAAAATATGGCATTAAATACCATCTCTCTCATGATAGTATAAGAAATTGCTATACTTCAAACCTCTATCTACAAATTTGAACCAATGTATAAATGTTGATTCTGCTATCAGTCTTTCTTTCTGTGATTAAAGCTGGCCATACACTAGGCCGATTCCCCGCCGATCGACAGCAGATTCGATCACTGGGAATGAATCTGCTGTCACATCGTTCACGCTACACGCTAAATTTCGATCTATTCCGTCCCGAAATAGATCGATCCCGTCGATCGCTCCGTGCAGGAAATTACCGTCGATCGCCCGCGGGTAGGGAGCGCGTCGCTAGCGGCGTTCGAGTGCCCGACGACCGACGCAATAGAGTGGCAATAGATTACCTGCTCCGCCGGCGCGACTCACCCCAGTCACCACTGCTCCGTCTCCGCTCTGGTCTGGTCTCCGGGTCCAGCATGCTTCACTTCTTCTAGCTCGGCAGGAAGTTTAAACAGTAGAGTGCGCTCTACTGTTTAAACTTCCTGCCAGGCAGGAAGAGGTGAAGCATGCTGGACCTGGAGACCAGACCAGAGCGGAGAAGACAGCGGAGACCTGGGGACTGGAGTCGCACCAGCGGAGCAGGTAATGTATGCGGCCATGCGGGCGGGGGGAGCGGTGGCAGCACCACCACCACAGATTGTGAACGGTTTCAGGCTGAAATCGGTTCACAATCTGTTTACAGTAAAGGCAGCCATACGATCCCTCTCTGATCAGATTCGATCAGAGAGAGATCTATCTGGTGGTCGAATCTGATGGCAAATCGACCAGTGTATGGCTACCTTAAGAGCCACCATTCAGGGCAGTAAACAAAAGATCATTTAAGCTGTGTCCATGGGATCGAAAGTGTGTAGGGATTGGTAAATCAGATTTGGTAATAGTGTATCTGTGCGTGTTCATACATTTACACAGTTTGTCCAGTTTATGTCATGTAAATTATTTGGGGCATTTTGCACACATGATCACATATACCAGATTAGAAGAACCACAGGAAAAGGTGCCTGATGATACAATACTGTACTACTTCTGATTGAAACAACAGCATGCGATAAAAGGCATTTTTGTCCAGTCTAGCCACTCTGAAAACTGTACTCCCATTTCTGTGTCTGGAATAGAAGAAACGCTTGCAGCACAGTGGCATAGGGGTTAGCGCTCTCACCTTGCAGCACTAGGTCCCTGGTTCGAATCCCAGCCAGGTCAACATCTACAAGGAGTTTGTATGTTCTCCACGTGTCTGCGTGAGTTTCCTCGGTGCTTTCCTCCCACATCCCAAAAAAACATACAGATAAGTTAATTGGCTTCCCCCTAAATTGGCCCTAGACTATGATAGTTGCACTACATGATGCATACAAAGACATATGACAATGGTAGGGACTAGATTGTGAGCCTCTTTGAGGGACAGTTAGTGACAAGACAATGTACTCTTTACAGCACTGCGTAATATGTCAGCGCTATATAAATACGTAAATAAATAAATAAAATAAATAGACAACCCCTTGGAACCCGTGGGGGAGCTCTCTCCTTGCTGGTATGCTGCTTCTCCTGATAGATGTCTTCTTCATCTGCATATATATTTAAAAAGATTCCAATGCGCATTCTACTGGGTAAACTTGACATGGTGTAATACTTTAATGCTGGGAATACACATCGAGGTTTTTCTGCAGATTTACTGGTCAAATGATATTCCGATTGTTTTCCATTCACTTCTATAAGAAAATCAATCAAAAAAACAATCAAAATTATATCGGACCTGTCAAATATTATCCATCGAGCCATCTATCTGCCCAAAAAACTCATGGTTTATTCCCAACATTAGACAAAGTCATTCACTCCACCGGGTGCAGAGTGCAACACGTGTCAAATTCTGTACTCTCAATACACACCCCTAACTGTTTAAACCATCTTCCCCAGATGATTTTAAGGTTTTTGTGCTTTGGAATATTATCTGTGGATTAAAGATTAAGGACTCTTTCACATTAGACAACGCATGCAGGAGCCATTCTCCTGCACGTGTTGAATGGCCTGCGGCGTATCGTCAGTATGCTGCAGTGTAACACAATCAGCGGCGGTAGCTATTAATTGAACCCGATGGGAAAATGCCGGCTCCCGGTGGTTCAACTCTACCGGGTGCGTTGAACCGCAACTCACTGAAATGCAGCATCGGATGTGAAAAGTAAATTTAAAAATTTTTTCTTGGTTAGCGCAAAGTTTGGACTAGTGTGAAAGAGCCCTAAGAAGTTTCCAAGCATCTTTGTTACGGTTGGAATAATTAATTGCAGAGATAGACCCACCTGCTTTCTAAGGTGGCTTTAATCTGTTGGAATTAGGGGTGTGTAGTGAGAGTGCAGAGTTTGACACACATGTTACATCAAGCACCCGGTGGAGTGATTGACTTTGTTGTACATTATTACACGATTTCAAGGTTATTTTAATGCAGATCACCTAGTGGAGTGTAGTGATGGGCGAACACCTGGATGTTCGGGTTCGGGAAAGTTCGCCGAACATGGCCGAGATGTTCGGCATGTTCGGGCCGAACCCCGAACTTCCCGAACATCCTGCTTTTGGGGGCCCTATGGGGTCGCAGGCATAAGGGGGGAGCATGCCCCGATCGCGGGGGGGTCGGAAATTCCCCCCACCCCCTCCGCTAGCGCTCCCCCCTCTGCCCGCTTCCCCATACAAAAGTTTAAGCAAAGTACCTGTAATAGTGGATGGCCTGGCAGTGGCACTGTGGAGTGAGGAGGAGGAGTCCGGAGAGTGACGCGTTGAGGGAGGCCGGGCAGCGGGCGGTTCAGCGGTAGTACCCTTGTGGTACTTCCGCCCTTTCTCTGACCTCACGCTCGCTGCCCGGCCTCCCTCAACGCGTCACTCTCCGGACTCCTCCTCCTCACTCCACAGTGCCACTGCCAGGTCATCCACTATTACAGGTACTTTGCTTAAACTTTTGTATGGGGAAGCGGGCAGAGGGGGGAGCGCTAGCGGAGGGGGTGGGGGGAATTTCCGACCCCCCCCCGAGATCGGGGCATGCTCCCCCCTTATGCCTGTGACCCCATAGGGGGGCCGTATTCGGCCGAACAGGGCCCTGTTCGGCCGAACAGGGGCCCTGTTCGGCCAGGTTCGGCCAGGAATTGAGCCGTTCGGACGAACGCGAACAGTTCGGCCGAACACCACCAGGTGTTCGGCCGAACTCGAACATCACCCGAACAGGGTGATGTTCTGCAGAACCCTGAACAGTGGCGAACACTGTTCGCCCAACACTAGTGGAGTGCACAGTGAGTCATGGAAATCTTGTCTACTGTAGATACTTGATGCAGCAATCTCACAAACTTCTTTATTTGGAGATGTTAAGACTTCTAGTATAACAATATCAGTGGTAGTAGCACTTGGAGGTGCAGCAAGGCAAACACATGTCAGGATATCAAAGAAACAAAAGAGGATTGAGGAGAAAAGAAGCACTTCTTTGTGTTTAAATACATGTGATAGTGTGCTTCACACTATCATTAAGCCGCTCACCTGATGACGAGGTGACTGATAATGTGAAATGTCACTTGTTAGCATGTAAAGCTTTAGCGCATAATGCGCTCAGTAAATCCGGCAGGATAAGCCGCGCTCTGGTCACCACTCTGGATACCGCTTACCACCTCCCCCAAGGTGCTGTGAGGCTTAATCTGAATACCCACGGGCAGATACAACCAGATGAATTGGGGATCTCTTTCACCGAACAATCGTTTCCCCGATTCATCTGGCCAAATCTGCCAGTGAGCGATCCTCAATGACTCAATCAGACATGTTGTTCATTCAAAAATGAACGATCGCTGTGGGTGGCGTACATTGTTGAACATCGTGTAGCTAATTTTTGCTTATTGATATTGTGCAATATCACAAGAAACATCAAATGTCATGCAAAAAAGTGGATATGGGCCTTTAGATTGTCTGCAATGGTTTGGTTAATCCATCCATATAACAGAACAACTAAGGCTCCAGAAGGTATGCATGAGTTCTGCTGAAGTTTACAAAACAATGAATGACTCGCTATAACATCTTCTTAAATATAATGTAAAATGTTTCCTGCTCCCTTTCATATCTTCCTGTCATTCCTTCCCATCATTAGTCTTCGTCCTGTTGTTGTGTCAGTTTGCTCTATGCATGTCTTCTTTGAGTGTTCATGTAGACTTTTCTTTTCTTTTTATACAGTGTTTTTTTTTATATCTATATACCCTTTTTAAAAAGTAAAATAACAATTGTCGGGCCATTGGGACCATTGGCTATTTTCCTCTCAGGAGCCTATAGCGCAAAAATACAAAAAACTAAAGTCTATAGGTTCCTAAAAAGGAAAATCTGATCCCAATGGCCAAACAAGTCTTTTTATTTGTTTTTACTTTTTAAGAAGAGGATATGCATATGAGGAAAACAGCACATATAAAAGTAAAGTCTGCATGAATACTCAAAGAAGACATGAGTAGAGCAAATATGTAGAGGTGTACAGAGGCGCCAAAAGAGTAAAATACGCTAAAATCATCTAAAATCGTTCGGGATGCGGTGGTGGACCAGACACTCCAAACAGACACGATGCTGTCGATATATTAAACAGAATTTATTCACATACTCCTAGTAGTAACTGGCAACGCGTTTCACGGGCACAATCCCGCTTCATCAGGCAATAAAACAACAGGAGTGTAAGGAAACGCGGAAAGGCCGCCGTCTCTCGAAGTGAGGTGGCTGTTTCCGCGTCCAGCATGGCGTCACAACGCGGAAAAAACGCCGCATGCCGCATAGGCAGTGCGGCGGAATCCGCATTGGTAACGGCGGAATCCGCATCAGAGGCGGCCCCCGCACTAGATACATTGCATGACAGTACTGGTGTGGCTGGGACTGATAGTCCACCAAGATTCAGACTTACACGCGCGCGAGCACAGAGGCAGAGTTTGAATAGCAGTTAGAAGGGAGTCGGCTGACCAGCCGGGTCAGCTGACAAATTCCACTGCTCCCATTGGACCAGCAATTAGGGAGGTCCTGGAAAGGTCCTAGAGTATATATACTGCTGGTTGTTCACTTGCTCTTTGTCTGGCGTGCGATCACATACGTGGGAGCACCCAGATCCGTAGTCAGATCCGTTAGTGTGCCGGGACCAGCTGGAGCTGTAATCCTACACTAAGCTAGATTCTGTTGATAGCTTAAAGTACTAGTTTGATTGTGATTATCTGTTATGACCTTTGCCTGCCTTGACTATCCTTCTGAACTCTGATCTTGTACCTCGATATTTCTGACACTCTGTTGTTGACCCCCGGCTCGTTTCTAGACTCCGCCTCAGCCTCCTGATTCTGTACCTTGATATTTCTGATACCCCGTTGCCGAACCCTGCTTGTACTTAGACTCCGCCTTTGTCTCCTGATCTTGTACATTATCTGTCTGTGTGTGTACGACCTGGCTTGTCCGACCTCGAGAACCGACCTTACCGTTAGAGGCGGTTCCTCGCTCTGTTAGCGACCCTTCCTCCTGAGGGTCACTTCCAGACATCCTTCCTACTGTCAGTCTGACTCCTCCCGTCTTGGAGAGCTCAGGTCTGCGGAAGGAATCTGTGCAGTACTCCTTGCTGCACTGAGGCCTAATCCTCAAAGTGTTACTGTTACACCAAACACTACACTCTACTCAGGTGAACAGAGGTTAGCTAGTATATCGGATTATCGGTGAGACTGCAGATCACTTATAATCTGGTATATATCTGTATTCCCAGTGATACTGCAGATCACCGGTAATCAGATACTCTCTGTGCTCACCGATCGTTACAAGGAGTAACACACAGCTAGGGGTCCAGACTATGCTTGGCACCTCTGTGACAGAGGTGCCAAGCATAGTCTGGACCCCTAGCTGTGTGTTACTCCTGTTGTTTTATTGCCTGATGAAGCGGAATTGTGCCCGTGAAACGCGTTGCCAGTTACTACTAGGAGTATGTGAATAAATTCCGTTTAATATATCGACAGCATCGTGTCTGTTTGGAGTGTCTGGTCCACCACCGCCTCCGGAACTATTTTAGATGATTTTAGCGTATTTTACTCTTTTGGCGCCTCTGTACACCTCTACATAGTAAGTTATCCACCCTTGGTGGAAGGGTGATACACCCTCCTTTTTCTTCTATCCACAGAGAGTGACATCTTAACCCTGAGTGGAGACAGGTCTAATCTCCCCACCTGCTTCTTCAGTGGTTGCCTATGCGGTAACCCTGGTTTGTGAGTATAAATACTTACGTTACATATTATCTCCCTTCTTCCAAAACATACTTCACCATATTGGGCTCTCGGTTTTCTGTTTTTATGAGTAGAGCAAAGTGACACAATACCAAGAAGAAGACATATGGTAAAAAGATATAAAAGGAGGCGGGAGAAATTCCAAAATCTAATATATTTAAAAGATGCTATAGCAAGTCAGTGTTCGCTCTGTGCACTTCAGCAGAACTCATGCATACCTTCTGGAGCCTATATAGGTGGGTTAAGCTGTTGCTGATGTTCTAAGCTTCACAGCACCTTGGTGGAGATGGTGAGCAGCTATCAGAGCACAAAATATCTTGTCGAATTTACTGTGCATGTTATGTGCTTGTAATGTACGGTATTCAATGGCATCACATTTAATTATCTTTGCACCTTCGTATGAGTTTTGTGTTTTGGGATTTAAAGAGAGTCTGAAGCCAAAAAAATTACTTATTTTTACTGGCCATTTAGTTACGCAATAAGATCCTAGCTGAAACACTGCATGCCCTCAGCAGAACAAGATATTTATACCCCCAAAATCCTGGGGCAAAATTCCACGACTCTCCAGGTCTTGGATTTTGCTGCCTGGGGGAGGCAGAGCTTTGCGCTGTAGCTCTGCCTCTGCTTGCATCAATCTCTGCCATGAAAGAAGACTAAGAGGGGTGGGGAGAGGCGGAGATCGGCGTAAATTAACGTGAGCAGAGGCAAAGCCACTGCGCAAAGCTCTGCCTTTACCTGGAAGGAGTCCCAAATTTTGCCCTGGGGATTTCGGGGATATAAATACATCGTTCTGCCACGGGAATGCGGCGCTTAAGCTAGGATCTTATTGCTTAACATAAATGGTATTTTTTTGGGCTTCAGACTCTCTTTAAAGGGAACCAGAGACGAAGCATATTAAAAATAGGAAAATATTTCATACATACCTGGGGCTTCCTCCAGCCCCATAAGCCTGGATCGCTCCCATGCCGCCGTCCTCCGCTACTCTATCGCTGGTACCGGGTCCTGTCACTTCCGCCGGTTGCGACCAGTTTTCAGCATGCACAGGGGCTCCCTACGTCTCTGTACACATGCGCCTGCGCAGTACGGAGGGAGCGCACTGCGCTTGCGTCGCCTGGCCGAAAAGAAGGGACCCGGTACCGGCGGACAGAGGCAGCGAAGGACGGCAGCGTGGGAGCGATCCAGGCTGATGGGGCTGGAGGAAGCCCCAGGTATGTATAAAACTGGTAGGTAGTTCGTCTCTGGGTCTCTTTAACTGTGTTAAACATTCAGATGGCAGGTCTGCTATTTTGGGGGTATGATGTGTGATTCATGTTTCAATACTACTAGCTAGTGCAACCTCAGGAAAAAAAAAACAGATACATGAAGAATCACATGCACTTGTTTGGTTACGAAGGTGTATTTTTCATGTAAATGAACTTCACTGATATGCACAGAAAAAATCGTACCATGAATATTTGCATACAAATACAAACAAAAATCACAAAAAAGCACACAAAAATTAAACTGAAAAAGACTTGAAAAATTGCAAATGCCGAATCGTGCATACATTAAATTGCTTGCCTTTTCCACAAGGGCAAGTGTTAAAGCAATCCCGAATCGAAGCTCGAGTTCAAAATAAGATAGTGATTTGAAGAGAGGGAAACCTCAGGACCCTATTAAGGCTTCCCTTAGTGGTCCAATTGCCCCCGTTGCTGAGCACAGGCCCCCCTCCACATCGGGGCCGTGCAGTTCCTCTTCATGCAGCATGTCCGTGCAGTAGCCGCGTAAGCCCACCCACTCATGCGCAGTAAAATGGAGCCCGCGACTCTGGCTTACTGCGCATATGCTGGCGGGCTCTCCCAACTACTGTGTAGCCACGATGCACAAAGAGGAGCTGCCCGGCCCCGATATGATTAGTGAAAATGTCTTATTGCTAATCTTCCGGGGGCCTCAGTGACTGGGGACCTCAGAGCACGGAGGGAAGCCTCAATAGGATCCTGAAGCATCCCTCTCTTTAGGTAAGTATCTCATTTTGTACCTGAGCTTCAGCTCAGGTATACCTTGAGGGTCCCTGTATGAAGATAATAGATGAACTCTAAAACGTTTAAGCATATATTTTTCCCTTTTTGGAGGCGCAAAGGAAATTCCACATGATGTCTGTAGATTACAAAGGTTTTGTGTAAACATGTTGAGTTTTACAGTGTGCACAATAAACTTGAGATAAGTATACATTTATTAGGCTGAACACAGATGTGTCACTACAGGGTATCCTTTAAGCTCGCCTACTAAGAAGAAAAAAAAATGACAAACAACATTATGATAAGAATATTCCGCTGAGCATTCCAAGACTATCAGAAGAATTACCTCAAAGAACCATAAAAAAAGGAGGTGAAGGTAGAAAGTAGCACGCAGAAGCATTTCTATGGCTCCACCTTTTGCACAGATTTTGTTTCAGAGAAATATCTCTCTAACAAATGTATTATAGCTGAGTACATTGCTGGAGTTTTTTGAGTCTCTGGGTTTCATTACTGGCAATGAAACTTTCCAGTTCAGTAATGGATATGGAGATGGCCAACTACAGTGACGTGTTAGACCCAACTTACACTTCCCTGGAATTTGAAAACATGCAGCTTATATACGCTGGAAGTGGTAAGTAATTATTGCCATGGACAAATACCATCAAGGTTTTTTTTTTTAAGCAGTTCAGCTAAAAAAAAAGTTATTTTTTTCAATAATACAAGTAAGCAATTTATTTTCATATATATATATATATATATATATATATATATATATATATATATATATATATATATATAGCGAAAATGTCTTCCGACGCACTGTACAGAGTATATTATCTTGTTACTAACTGTCCCTCAGAGGGGCTCGCAATCTAATCCCTATGCTAGTCATGTGTCGTGTATGTATAGTGTATGTATTGTAGTCTAGGGCCAAATTAGGTGGAAGCCAATTCATTAATCTGTATGTTTTTGGGGTGTGGGAGGAAACTGGAGTAATTGGGGGAAACCCACACAGACATGGGTGGGGGCATGCAAACTCGCAGGGCCGGGCCGAGGCAGAGGCAAGAGAGGCTCCAGCCTCAGGGCGCAGTGTAGGAGGGGGTGCACAACTCACTCAGCTATCATTCCCCTATTGTGTTTGAAGCAGAGAGAAATAAGAAAAGGGGATACATGGCAGTGACTGCAAGCCAGATAACTAGTGATTAAGGTGTTGGGGGGGGGTTGGAGGCCCTGGGGCGCCTCTTAGTCTAATAGCAATCAGTGTGTGATGGCTGGGGTGGGCGGGATGGGGGCGCACTTTGGTGTCTCAGCCTTGGGTGCTGGAGGACCTTGTCCCGGTTTTGCAAACTCGGTGCAGATAGTGCCCTGCCTGGGATATAGTTTAAATTCAGTACAGGCATAAAACAATTTTCCTAGATACATTAAAAAGGAAGATTAAATGAATCTGAGTTCATGTTGAAACCTGCATTTAGGCCTCGTTTTCAGATACAGTTACCAGCAGTGCATTATGACATCATGTCAGCTGCACCTGCGGATCTGACAGGCACTTGAAGAGAGTTGCAGTTGCTCTGTATGAGCAGCAGGGTGTTGCCTGTCCTCTGCATGTACTGTATGTTTGAGCAGGTAGCAATCGCCTACTAGATGTGAAATGCAGCGGGTTCCTGCTGCACAGAAAGGGCCCATATGCAATTTACTTTTTCTCCTAGGACAGTGATAGGCAAACTTGGCTCTCCAGCTGTTAAGGAACTACAAGTCCCACGATGCATTGCAGGAGTCTGACAGCCACAGTCATGATTCATAAAGGCAAATGCATTGTGGGACTTGTAGTTCCTTAACAGCTGGAGAGCCAAGTTTGCAGATCACTGTCCTAGGAGATCCTTTTTCATCTTTTATTTAAAGTAACTTTTCAGCACTTTGCAACTGAAACATTTCCAAAAAGTAGGTGAAAACGAGCTCTCAAAAGTATTTTGAGTATTTTCTTATATGCTGGTGGTTTAACAGGCATTTTGACAATTTTGAAAAATATCGCCTAGGAGGAAACTGAGGAAAGAAAGTTAATTGCAAATGAGCCCATTTTATTTTCTCTTTAAAATAACTTTTTAGCATTTTACAATGGAAAAGTTACCAAAAGTTGTGAAAAAGTACTGTCAAAATTATTTTGAGTATTTGTCTTGCTTGCTGGTGGTTTAAAAGCCCTTATGCAATTCACTTTTTCACCTAAGTTTTCACTGTGACTTAGATACAGGTGTGGAACTCCAAAAATTAGAATATCGTGCAAAAGTCAATTTATTTCAGTAACTCAACTTAATAGGTGAAACTATTATAGGAAATCGGAACCCTTGGCAGGTGTTTTGGATTAATTAGCTGATGAGAATCTGACAGTTTGGGCCTAGATGAACATTTGCACACTATTCTAATGGTCTAAGATTTTGATTTTGGGGTCTTCATAAACTGTAAGCCATAATCACCAAAATTATAACAAATAAAGGCTTGAAATATCTTGCTTTGCTTGTAATGAGTCTAATACATATATTAGTTTCACCTGTTAGGCTGAATTACTGTATTCTTCAGATAGTCTCTTATCCTATACTAGTAGACCCAAGCCTGTTTAAAAACAGGCTCTAGGTCTTTTTTTTACCACCACCGCCAGTTATTGCGCATGCTCATTGCACCCGCCGCACATGCCCACCGCACGCACGCAACTGCCCATCCACCTACCTCGCTTCCTGGTCCCCCCAGCTATCCGTTACTGCGCACATGCGCAGTAACAAAATAACAGGGACACAGGAACGCTGCATAACTGCTGGATGCAACGACACAGGCTCATTATTATATAGGATAATAATCTGCCTGTGTCCCTGCATCCTCCTGTGTCCTTGTGTCCGTGCGTTTAGGCCAGCGTGCATGCACAGCACATGGGCGGACTTTAGACAGTGCAGGAGGACGGGTGCAGGGGGCGGGCATGTGAATGCACTGCGGCATGCGTGTGCGCCGCGGCCGTTGTGTGGGCATAAATGTGGAGCGGCCGTGTATGTACATGTAGCGGCTGTGCACATGCACGCTGACTGTACAGGCGATGTTGCAGTGGTGCTGGCGGAGGGGGTTGTAAGGGGCGTAGCGGGCAAGGCCTTACACCCGTTATTGTTCTAAGATCTAGTACTATATAAAAGTGCTTAGATTGGTGATTGATTGTACAGTCAGATTGCATAGTGCATGGCCACCTTTAGACTATGGTGGACATTGGACTATTTACTCTGTAAAAGCTCTACGGTAGATGTCAGTGCTTTATAAATACAGAATAAAAGAATAGGGAAGCTGTAAGGGCCCATTTCCACTGTGCATGGCAAAATTAATCGATTGGCAGCCTATTAATTTCAAAAGGCTGTGTTATCCGGTGTGAATTTGCATGTGGGGAAACACAGTAAAATCCATATTCTGTGATAAAGGTCTTGCACGCATACTGTCATAAAGACATGCTCTCACAATGTCCCACTGAGAATGAATTCACCTGGCTCTCTGGGGTTGTAAAACCATCAGTCTGCCTAAAGCAGTAATTCTATAAGCCTTATATACATTGATTGGTGCAATATTCAGATAAACGGAGAACAGGTTTTTTTTAAGTATTTCACCAGGCATCACCTGGGTTTAGAATGATTTTCTTCATCCTAAACCCAGGTGATGCTGCTAAAATGTGGCTGTGTAAGCTCTTCCACTGATCCAATGAAAGCATGCTTCAAAGAGCACCGCGTTCATTAGAATTCTTTTACTACCTGCAGTAAGCCTAAAAGATCTAACCAAAATTTTAACAGTCGGGAAGTACGGATAAGTTGTCGCAAAGAGATATTTAACACTAATAGTTTGATATCAAATGGATTTTGTCAAGTGTTGCAGAGAATTTAATTCTGGATAAAAGCTGTTAACGTTGTTAAAATGTCATCAGCTGGCATGAGGATGAACAGCCTCTATTCTTACAGCAGGATTACATGACAATACTTCTGCTATAGAAAGCTTCTGAACTTTGTTATCAGTGAACAACTGAAACTTACCAAATGTAAAAAAAATGATCAAGCTACAAAGGCTTCAATCCACGAAGACCTGTTTGGGAAAAATGTAATGTTCAGTAATTTACCTCATTTTTTTTAGTATTAATTATTATTTAGTATTTATATAGCACCATAATCTTCCACAGCACTGTACAGAGTATATTTTATTTTCACTTAACCACTTTAGCCCACAGTGTTGCTCACTTTATGCATCCAAGCAACTTTCACCTCCCATTCATTTGCCAATAACTTTATCACTACTTATCACAATGAAGTGTTCTATATCTGTTTTTTCCGCCACTAATTAGGCTTTCTTTGGGTGGTACATTTTGCTAAGAATTATTTTATTCTAAATCCATTTTAACAGGATGATTAAGAAAGAAATGAAAAAAAATCATTATTTCTCAGTTTTTGGCCATTATAGCTTGAAATTAATACATGCTAACTTAATTAAAACCTATGTATTTTATTTGCCCATTTGTCCCAGTTATTACACCATTTAAATTATGTCCCTATCACAATTTATGGCGTCGATATTTTATTTGGAAATAAAGGTGCATTTTTTTCAATTTGCGTCTATCACTATTTACAAGCTTATAATTTAAGAAATTATATTAATATATTCTCTTGACATGCATATTCAAAAAATTCAGACCCTTAGTTAACTATTTATGTGTTTTTTTATTGTAATTTTTTTTATTTTATTTTTTTAATGAAACATTTTATTTGGGTAATTTTTGGTGTGGGAGGTAAACAGCTAATTTTAAATGTAATTTAATGTATTTATTTAATGAAAAATGTATTTGGGTGTAGTTCTACTATTTGGCCACAAGAGGGCCTCAGTCAAAAAGTTTTTTTGCAGAAAGACGGCAGCCTCTAATAAGAGGCCGTCGGTTTTTCTGCAGGGGACTTAGATCAATGAATGGGAATTATATTCCCATTCATTGATCGCGGAGCTAACAGCAGGTGGGGGAGCGCACACAACGCACATTGGAAGCAGCACAGATAGGCTTAAAGGGGCACTATGGTGAAAAATTGTAAAAATTTAAAATATGTGCAAACATATACAAATAAGAAGTACATTTTTTCCAGAGTAAAATGAGCCATAAATTACTTTTCTCCTATGTTGCTGTCCCTTACAGTAGGTGGTAGAAATCTGACAGAAGCGACAGGTTTTGGACTAGTTCATCTCTTCATGGGGGATTCTCAGCGATTTATTTCTTTTCAAACGCACTTAGTAAATGGCAGTTGCTTTTTCCAACTGCCAAAAAACTGTGTTTGAATCCTTTTTTAGGGAATATCTTTATAAAGAATAAAAGCCTTGCTGAGAATCCCCTATGAAGAGATGGACTTGTCCAAAACCTGTCACTTCTGTCAGATTTCTACTGCCTACTGTAAGTGACAGAAACATAGGAGAAAAGTAATTTATGGTTCATTTTACTCTGGAAAAAACATACTTCTTATTTGTTTATGTTTGCACATATTTTAAATTTTAAAATTTTTCGCCATAGTGCCCCTTTAAGTGGTTAAAGAGAGCCCGAGGTGAGCTAAAAAAATATAATAAAAAGTATGCTACCTGATTCGCAGGACTGAGCGGATCCAGTAGCTGCAAAACCGCCGCTCCCCGCCTCTCCCCACCGCTCCCGTGGGCCGCAATGGCCCACTTTCCCTTACATGACCCCTGGGTCACGAGGCTGCACTGAGAAACTGTGTTGTCTCTCATAGCGTGCAGGGATGGCGGGGGAGTGGCAGGAGGTGCAGCCAGGGGAGAGAGCTGCCCAATGGCAGCTCAGGAAACCCTTTTGGAACGCCCCTGGTGGGCATTTTAAACAGGGAATTCCTCTCCCCTCTTTTTACCTCCAAGTTAGCGACAAATCTTGTCGCTAAACTCGGGGGGCTATAGCATGGTGGTGGGGGGGCAGAGAGCGGTGGATGGGGGACACAGAGCCATGTCATTAGGCAGAGAACATGGCTCTGTGTCCCATCTTCCCCCAAAGATCCACCTCGGGTTCTCTTTAACTGTCCCTCAGAGGGACTCACAATCTAATCCCTAACATCAGGGCTGCCCAATAGGTCGATCACAATCTACCGGTAGATCGCGACCGCCTGATCGGTAGATCGCGGCCTCATGACCGCAATCTCACGGCCAATCAGGGGATGAGGGAGGCATGGCCGAGAGGGCAGAGGCAGCTCTGCCATGATGCAATGTCATGGATGAGGGCAGTGCTGGAAGCAACACTTCCACCTCTACTCCCGCTGCCCGCTGGAGGGAGTGAAGACCAGGACAAGCCGCAGACACCACCACTGGAGCTGGAGGGAGGTAAGTGATAACATGTGCCTGCCCTATACCGAGCTACCTATACTAAAGGCACATATACCTAGCTAACCTATACTGAAGGCACATATACCTAGCTAACCTATACTGAAAGGACCTATACCTCACTACGTTTCTGGGGTGGATGCATTTGAAACATTGGTAGATCTCCTGGCCTATGCAAATTTTAAAGTAGCCCGCAAGCTGAAAAAGTGTGGGCAACCTTGCCTAACATAGTTATATGTCTATGTATTGATGAGAGGTGGAGGCGGCCAAACGATGATTGTCATATTGTATGTGACTAATAGAAAAGAATAAAGACTATACAAATGAGGTATCCTACCTCTCCGGATGATGCAACCCAGACAGAAAACGTTTTTAGATTAGTCAGATTTATACAAGCACGTTTAAATGGGTCTCTGCTCGCTTCCTCAGGTCAATATGAGTGCCTTCAGTTCAGTTTTAGACCAGGGAGCCAAAAATATTTGGGTTGTGTTGTAAAGACTTGACGTTTCACAAACTGTTTGGTAAAATCAGTCGTTTTCTGCCTTACCACATGTGGTAATGCTTTGTGAATGAAAGTCTATATAGTAAGGCAGCCACTCCCAACCAGGGTTCCGTGAGAACCCTTCAGGGGTTTTGTGGCATTTTGCTACTTCTGTGGGACAAACTTGTTACTCTTCCCCAGTTTCTGACAGGCCATAGGGGGAATAACAGACCTTGGTTATCACGCCCTGCACCCACTGGCTCCCGCGCTGATTGGCTAGCCTCTGCTGGCTTTTTAATTGGGCAAAGATGCATTGTCATAGCAACACACCGCACATGGAAGTGCTTGGGTAGAGAGGCGTTTGTGCTCCCAGCACTGATGTCACGCGCCATTGAGTTTGAACTAGCACCCAGCACCCTGTGAAGGGTCCCATCTGACAGTGTTGTCTGCTCGTCAGGTGTGGCAGGTATCAGGCACTGTTTGAAAAGGCCAAGCTTTTTGCACATACTGCTATGAGGAGGCATCAAGAAGCAGTGAGGAGGCAATGGACGCCACTCGGTGCAGAGAAGATGTCATGCAAGACATAGAGGCTAAAGAGTAGACTAAGATGGGACAGAAGAAAAGTTATTGAGTATCTTTTCTCACACGTATTGTTTGGGAGGTTCATATTGTAAAGCCCACTGAACATCCATGATAGGCAGGTGGCATAGCTACACTTTGGGATTGGGATGGGGGGGGGGTTATATGCTGCGTGTGGGAGGGGGATTATTTTATATATTTTGCCTACTGACACCAATGATTGTAGGCATTCATTACATGGGGAGATATGCATGTGCTGCATTGCGTGGCACAGTCTGAAGCCCACTGAGCACCAATGGTGAGAGCGGGGAAACTGCTCTATAAGGAGGTTATGCTGCAGGAGGGTCCATTTTTAATCTACTGACACCAATATTTTGGCTCCATAGAGAGAGAAGGAAGGGGTGTGGCATGTGCTGCATTGATGAGACCCACTGAGCAGTGGTAATTGTACTATAGGGGAAATAGGAAAGCACAATCTGCTGAATTTTATATGTGGGGTAATTGATGCATGTTATATGTAAGTAATTGGTGCATTTTCTACGTAGGAGTAACATTTTTCTGTATTACAAATGTGGGGTAATTGCTCTATTTCAAATATGGGGTAATTGCTCTACTTCAAATGTGGGGTAATTTCTCCATTTCAAATGTTGGGTAATTTCTTCATTTTAAATGTGAATGTGGGATGATTGCTGACTTTGATGAACAGAGGCGCCAGCAGAATAAAAACAATAATTAAAAGTTTTAAAATATGCTGGGGAGGCAGTGGTGGACTTACCTCCGAAAGCAGACTAGACTACTTGTCTGACATAAATAAACACTTTATTAGTACCCCAATAGATGCAACGCGTTTCGCAGGACCAAGCCCGCTTCATCAGGCAAAAAAACAGGGGACAAAACAGTAGCTCTCAGGTAGCACGTATAGCGTCTCTGTCTCTGTGGGATGATTGCTGTACTTCTTATGTGAGATAATTTCTGCATTTGAATCATGGGTAGTGATTGCTGCATTTGTAACTTGGGGTACTGACTATGGCATTTGTAACTTGGGGTAGTGATTGCAGCATATGAAACTAGGGGGAATGATTTCTGCATATGTAATTTGGGGTAGTGATTGCTGCATTTGAAGTGGCTGAATAGTGTTAATGCCTTTGCCTCTGGCACAGGAGACCTGGGTTCAAATCTCAGCTCTGCCTGTTCAGTAAGCCTGCACCTATTCAGTAGGAGACCTTGGGCAAGTCTCCCTTACACTGCTACTGCCTATAGAGTGTGTCCTAGTGGCTGCAGTTCTGGAGCTTGGAGTCTGCCAGGAAAAAAGTGCGATATAAATGTTCTGTGCTTCTTTTGTTTTGTTTGCATTCGTAATGTGTAGTAAGTGATTTGCATTGTGAGGTAGTAAGTGCTTTGCAATGTGAGGTAGTAAGTGCTTTGTAAAATGACAATGGTGTAATAGTATGTACAGGTGAAACTCAAAACATTAGAATATCGTGCTAAAATTAATTTATTTCAGTAGTTCAACTTAAAAGGTGAAACTAATCATCACAGTTTTTGAAAACCTCAAAATTTAAATTCTCAGACCATTAGAATATTGTGAAAATGTTCAATATTCTAAGTTCAAAGTGTCAGACTCTAATCAGCTAATTCATCCAAAACACCTGCAAAGGGTTTCGATTTCATATGTTAGTTTCACTTTTTAAGTTTGGAAGAACAAAGAGAAATTGAGAGCCCAATATGGTGTAATGTTGTTAAGTTGGTTGTGGATTAAAGAAAAAAATCTTATGTTTTTCAACTCCACTTAGTGCAATGCGTTTCGCGGGTGTGGCCCCGCTTCATCAGGCAAACAGGAGTATAACTCAATGGGTCTAATTGCAGAAGAGGCGCTCACTTCTGCATTTAGACCCATTGAGTTATACTCCTGTTTGCCTGATGAAGCGGGCCACACCCGCGAAACGCGTTGCACTAAGTGGAGTTGAAAAACATTTTTTTTGTATTGATATATTGTGACTCAATTGAGTTTTATATTTTTGAGGGAGGTAAGTCCACCTGAACATCCCCCTCTTTTAGACTGTTTTTAAATGTTTTTATTCTACTCTGGTGCCTCTGTACACCAAGCTTTGCTGAAATCACTTTTTAAGTTGAATTACTGAACTAAATGAACTTTTGCACGCTATTCTTATTTTTCAAGTTTCACCTGTAGAAGGGAAAACTCAAAAGCAGTACAGTAGGCTAATATATTTTCAAAATAAACATATTTATAGCAACAATTTTATTTTTAGATAAAGAATGCTATCATGTTTAAAGCTTTTCAATCTGTTAATGGAAGTAAGCTTTTTTTGTTAAAATGAAACAGCAAAGTTTGGCACATGGAGCTTGGTGATTTTGGCCCCACCATAGCCCACAATGTAGTTAGCAGCTATAGTGGTGCCAAGAAGGTAATTTGGAAGCAAAGTGCTGAAATCTGAGTTAGACTTTTTTAGTGTATTCCCAAACTCTGGATACAGATAATGGTGGTGTTAGCGGCGGTATTGCGGTAATGGGCACTTGGCTATATATCCCGCCAATTGGCAGAGAAGTTAATTTGGGCACCAGAAAGAGTGTTGGGTGGTTGGCTATAGAATGGCTGTACATCGGAAATGAGCTTACCGCAGCGGTGATTGGAAATTGATCTTGGAAATTAAAATTTGGTGGAAAAAAGGCATTACTGCAACTTGGAAATTTAAGCCCAATCACAGAGCTGATAAGCTATAAAACTTGGTAGTATCTGAGTCTTGTGATACATTCCTGTGGTATTGGTATTCCAATTTCCACCGTAAACTACTACAGGTGGTTAGTTCAATACTACTGAGTATTTCTGAATTTTGAGTGTTGTAATTGGCCTAAAATTTAAACATTTAGACCAGTCATAGGACTCGGAACAACTTGGTAGTATTGGACCAAACAGAAAATGTGGAGGTTTAGTTCGGAATATGGAAAAATTCAGCAGTTTGTGATTGGTCCAATGCTTGTGTCTTGGGAGCATTTGGCCAATCATAGAATTCCATGGTGTATCAAAGCTGTCCACACAATAGCGGGCATCTGCAAAATATAACGGATTCCACAAGACAACTTTTTTTTTAAAATTACATAACTTTATTAACAAAAAATTACAAAAAAAACTTATTTGTAGAAATTAAAAATCATATTGGAAATGCGGATCGGCTGAGTCGGTAATCAGCATTTTCGGTAATCAGAATTTCTGTGGAAGCATAAATCTGTATTTCTGACCATCCCTATAAGTAATCATGGCCTAGGGTTCGGCTATAGGTTAGTGTAAGGTAGGAAGGGGGAGGTTAGTGTTAGAAGTAGATCGGGGGAGGATACTGAAAGAGGTTAGTTTAGGTAATAGTAGACTATCAGTAATATTACTGATATTTGACTATTGGCCTTACCCGGTGCCCAAATTATTGTTCACCTTAATTTCATGTACGTGTTTAAAAGGTTTGTAAGGCTAGTGTAAAAAAAAAATCCTGTACTAAACAAGCCACATGTTATCTGTAATTTCCAAACCACAAGCATTAAAACTATGCTTAACATACACTGTTTTTTCTGCTAAAGGTAGAAGCAAATATTGAGGTCAGAGTTCAATCATCTTATTATCAAACCAAGAAGGGATTTTTCAAAAATAAAATGTACGTAAATGGTCCTTTTATGACATACCATTAGAGATGTGTAAAATTTATGTGCTAGTCATTGTTCAACGTTCCCTGTAGATAAGTACTGTATTGATTTGGAATGGTTTATTACATTGTACAGTGTACATATATATTTTCCTGGCGATTCAGCTCAGTCAGTACCCATCTTATGTGATACATGAAACATTGCATTGTTCTCCTCATAGAGAAGAACGTTGAGGGATTTGCTTTATAGACAGCAAGACAGCATGAACGGTGTGGCAGTTCTTGGGAAATGATGTGATTTGAGTGTAGGATCTATTATTTGTAAGTTTTGTAAAATGTCGAGTTTATTGCTTGTTTTTGAAGCATTGTTAAGTGATAATAGTAAATGACCCTTTCCCTCCTTTCTAATTTCTTATCTTTGTTGCATACCGGTACGTTGATGTAACTGTGTTTATAGTACACTGGGAGCTTTGTGTGAGTTGGTGTCAGCTGTGGATGGTGACTGGACAATGATCCATAGCTAAATCTAGATGAGCAGGATACATAATTAGTAATAATAAAGTGCCTTCTCTACCTAAATTTTGCATTTGAAATCATAGCTACGGGGACAGTTATTGTTATTGTTATTTTTTTTAATTTTGCACTTATAAAGTGCCTGCACCTTCCATGTTTTTGTCAGCGGTGGAGCAATCAGGGATACAGATGTTACTGCACCAAGGCCCTTGGACCAGAGAGCCGCATCAAGGTTCCGCCTTCAACAGCTGAATTAGCTCTTCATTGCTGCTATGCTTGTTAGATCACCTCCATATGTGCTTTGAATAATGGAAATCATTTTAGGGAGTCTGAAGTCTATAAAAAAAAAAAAAAAAAAAAAAAAACAGATACTCACCTAAGGAGAGGAAAGGTTCTGGGTCCTAATGAGCCCCCTCGTTCCTCCTAAAGTCTCCACAATTCACTGCTGGCTCCCCTATTAGCAGCCTCTGACCGAAGCTGAGTGCCCCCAAAGACCGGTCACTCCCTATTGCACATGTGCGGGCAAGCTGTCTTGCGCGCTCATGCATGCGCAGCACGGAGCTTCAGGAGCTTTGAGCCAGGCATCCAGCGCTGGAACGTGGGGACCATGAGAGGATTGGAATGAGAAGGCTTAAAAGGACCCAGAGTATTCCCTGTTTTTTTTTTTTTTTTTTTTTTTTTTTTAAATATGCTTCAGATTCACTTTAACAAACTGTCCCCCTCCCCTGCTTACACCTAACTAACACAGGTGCTCAGATACCCCCAATCACAAATTCGAGTGATCACAAATTCGAGTCCACTCACTTACAAATTGACTCGTATCACAATCACGAGTAGAAAGGGATATCCGACTAGAGTGCGGTTTTGAGTCGAATAACCGCATGTAATCATGAATCACGAATGATATTCATGATTAAAAACTTGACGACTTTAGCAGTTAATAGCAAAGCCCCCTTATATGCCAAAAACACCAAATTTGCCACATGTGCGAACAAGATGAACAGTGCAGAACAAGAGGAAGGTCCTTTTTTCAAAAAAAAAGTCTATTTTCAAAGTTTCAAAGGAAAAAAATTATACAATTAAATGCGGTAAATACATTAACTGCCATGTATACTTTTTCCTTTGAAACTTTAAAATTGATTTTCTCTGAGGGCTCATTTACACTATTGCGGTGCGGAATCGCCTGGATTCCACCGCTGATGAAATGCATGCGGATGCGATTCCCCATGCGTTTTTTGCCGCGGATTCACATGTGAATTCGCATAGATGATGGTATATGCGATTTTAACCATGTCAATGCCTGTGTGAATTTACATTGGTACCTATGCAAATTCGCATGCGAATTCGAGGCAAAAAACGCATGGGGAAAACGCATGCGATTTCCCTATTAAATACATTGCATGCGATTCGCATGCATTCCACTCGCAGGCGAATTCTGCGGCTCTTTTGTGCGTTTTTTCCCCACTGAAAAAAACGCACCTCAACAACGCTACAGTAGAAACAGGCCCATCCACTTGCATTACATGTGCGAATCCGCATGCGTTGGACGCATGCGGATTCGCGATAGTGGAAACGAGCCCTAAAACTATAAAGTATTTTTGTTTCTGGCATGTAGGTGGGCTTTTCTATTACCCACTAAAGTTGTTGGGTGAATCATGAATACCAATGAGTAACTCGTGATCATGAGTCGGGTAATGAGTGCAATCACGAGTGCATTCTTGATCGGCATTCATGATCGAGAGCCGATCACTAATGCAGATTACGACCTCGTGATCACAAAAAAGTCTTGTGATCATGAATTACTCCTGATCACGACCTCGTGATGAGGATCCCTGCTAACTAAGGCCTAGTTTACACTGCAAATCACCAAATGTAGTTGCAATCATGAAACAATCTTGTAGCAAATTTAGCTGATTTTTAGCAAGCGATTAGTGAGCAATTTTGCGCTCCTTTGCTTGTGATTTTGTGAGGTTCCTAAAATTTTAACCATTTAAGGTTTTCTGACAATTCTGGCATTTCAGCTGTGTCCCTACTGGTACAGCAATACTTTTAGCACCGGTTTGCTACAGATGGAAGTCTCTAAAGGTGAATAAACAGATACAGGTACACAAGGGCTTAACAAGGGGTTCATAGGCTTGGTAGGGGTTAAAACTTTACTGAGGTGAAAAGAAAAAAAATAATTTTATTAAAACTTTAAAAAAAATGTCCCCCCATCATTTAATGCATGATTGCTGCTATTTGCTATAGTATGAATGGGTGTGAGCACGTGCATTTGTGGGGGCATAGCGGCTTTTATTCTTGGACATAGATCAAGTATATTAATCAGTTAATGCAAGTGCGGAAAATGCTTCATGCTGCGATTCAACCTCTTGAGGACCATGGTGTTAAACCCCCCTAGTGACCAGGCTATTTAATGTTTAATTGGCCACTGCAGCTTTAAGGCCAAGCTGCAGGGTCGTACGTACAACTCTGCACACAAGTGATTACCCCCCCCCCCTTTTCTCCCCACCAACAGAGCTCTCTGTTGGTGGGGTCTGATCGCCCCCCCTGTGTTTTTTTTTTTTTTAAATAAATATTTATTTGTTATTTTTTATATTTATTACTATTTGCCTTTTATTTTTTTTTACCAAATCCCCTCCATCCCCCCAGCCGGCCAATCACGGCGATAAGCTGTCATAGGCTTCTGCCTATGAGAGCCGGTCGCTCTCTTGTCCCCCAGGGGGACAGCCGTGTCACACGGCTGTCCCCAGTACAGTGCTGCTGCTGATCGCAGCGCTGTACAAGTAAACACGCAGCGGTTTCGCCGTGTAACAGTCTTCCGAGCGGCAATGGCCGCTCGGAGACTGAAGGCGGAGCTCAGCTCTGCTCACCAAGCAGGAGATGCGCACAGCCTGCGCGCTATCTCCTGCAAACTGCTGCCCCAGGACTTTACGCCAATCGGTGTTAGGTGGTCCTGGGGCTGCCGCTGCGGTCACGCCCATCGGCAAGAGGTTAAGAACTATTAGACTGGTGCATTGCTGTTGCAGTGCGATTTGGAGCAATCACGCCACAGCCAAAAAGTCATACCATGAAGGGCATAGCTTTGTACTGCATGCAGTGATTCATGCCTTATTGAGTTTAATGGCCACTGTGACAAGCTGCGGCGGGGTAGAGCACCGTGATGCAACTCACCACAATAAGTGTAAAAGGGGCCTTAAATAAATGAATCACTTTAGTAGGATCACCATCAGTGCAGTTTCTAGGCTAAAATGCACCCAGGGCGAGGGTGTAAAAATTGCGCCCCCCCCCCGCGAGCAAGGTATGGGTGCCCGCAGTATAGGTTAGCTAGGTCTAGTTGCACTTAGTATAGGTCCCCCCAGTATAGGTAGCCAAGAATAGGTACCCCAGTATAGGTAGCCAGGCATAGGTGAGCCAGTATAGTTGCCCCCGCTATAGGTTAACCAGGTAGGTGCCTCCAGTATAGGTAGCCAGTATAGTTGCCTCCAGTATAGGTTAGATAGGCAGGCGCCCCCGGTATAAGTTAGATAGGTAGGTGCCCCAGTACAGGTTATTTAGGTAGGTGCCTGCAATATAGGTAGCCAGTATAGTGGCCACCTGTATAGGCTAGCTAGGTAGGTGCCCCCAATACAGGTTAAATAAGTGCCCCCAGTATAGGTTAGATAGGTAGCTGCCCCCCAGCGTAGGTTAGATTAGGTAGGTGCCCCCCCAGCGTAGGTTAGATTAGGTAGGTGCCCCCCAGTATAGATTAGGTAGGTAGTTGCCCCCCAGTGTAGGTTAGATAGGTAGCTGCCCCCCAGTGTAGGTTAGATAGGTAGCTGCCCCACAGTGTAGGTTAGATAGGTAGCTGCCCCCCAGTGAAGGTTAGATAGGTAGCTGCCCCCCAGTGAAGGTTAGATAGGTAGCTGCCCCCCAGTGTAGGTTAGATTAGGTAGCTGCCCCCAGTGTAGGTTAGATTAGGTAGGTGCCCCCCAGTGTAGGTTAGATTAGGTAGGTGCCCCCCAGTATTGGTTAGATTAGGTAGGTGCCCCCCAGTGTATGTTAGATTAGGTAGGTGCCCCCCAGTGTATGTTAGATTAGGTAGGTGCCCCCCAGCGTAGGTTAGATTATGTAGGTGCCCCCCAGTATAGGTTAGATATGTAGCTGCCCCCCAGTATAGGTTAGATTACGTAGGTGCCCCCCAGCGTAGGTTAGATTAGGTAGCTGCCCCCAGCGTAGGTTAGATTAGGTAGGTGCCCCCAGGATAGGTTAGATAGCTAGCTGTCCCCTGTAGTGGAGGGGGGAGCCGGAGCCGCGGGGAGGGCAGCCCGACCTCTCCCTCCCTCTCCCGGGCGCCCTCCGTGCTCCCCCCTCAGATGCAGAGCGAGCAGCTGGGAAGCGCTGTTTGCAACTCACCTGCCTGGCTCCAAGCGCTGCTCTCTCGCCGCTGGTCTGTCTCCTCTCTCTGCATACATGCTGATACACGCGGCTTCCTGTTTAGCCGGAAGCCTCGTGTATCAGCATGTATGCAGAGAGAAGAGACAGACCAGCGGCGAGAGAGCAGCGCTTGGAGCCAGGCAGGTGAGTTGCAAACAGCGCTTCCCGGCTGCTCACTCTGCATCTGAGGGGGGAGCACGGAGGGCGCCCGGGAGAGGGAGGGAGAGGTCGGGCTGCCCTCCCCGCGGCTCCGGCTCCCCCCTCCATTATAGTGCCCCCCTCCTAACAGCGCCCTGGGCGGCGGCACGCCCCGCACGGGGGTAGAAACGGCCCTGATCACCATCATAGATTTACATTAGCAAATAGCTTTTGTAACCGGCCAGGAGAATTGGCCGGTTGAGCATCTTCACCCTCAGTTTCTTTAGCAAGGCAGGGGTCTTCTTGGAGGTTTGTTTGGGGTCATTAACATGTTGGGATACTGCTCTGCTGCCCAGTTTCTGAAGGGAGGGGATCATGTTCTGCTTCAGTGTGCCATATGTTGGCAACTTCTTTGGTCGACCATGGCAAGGTCTGTTCTGAGTGGAATCTGTCCTGTTAAACCACTGTATGGTTTCGGTCAACATTCTGAAGCTAGGTTTCAGGGTATTGGCAATCTTCTTATTTCCTAGGCCATCTTTATGTAGTGCAACAATTCTTTTTTTTGAGATTCTCAAAGATTTCTCTGCCATATGGTGCCTTGTTGAACTTCCAGTGATCTGTGAGAAGAAGGTGTGACAGCGATAACACCACATTTAACATACCTGCTCCCCATTGACACCTGAGACCTTGTAATTCTAAGGAGTAACATGCCCCCATGGAGGGAAAATGTATAGCTGGGCAGAATTGAAATATTATTGACTTAGCTTTGTACTCACAATTGTTACCAACCGTTTAGACATTAGTTGCATTATTTTAATGAAACACCAAACTTACAATGATATACAAGCTGTATACTGACTAGGGATGATCAATGAGATGCAAATATGTATGCAAATATGTGCAGCTTGAAAAAGGACCGATCAATTTAAACCTGGATTTAAACTGATTGGTCCATTTTCAAGCTGCATATACAGTATTTGCATAAAAATTTGAATAAACTTGGAACAATTTGCATATCTGTGATCATTCCTAATACTGACTACTTAACATTGTATCAAAGTGTAATATCTTCAGTGTTGTCCCATTAAAAGAGATAATAAAATGTGATCTGTGTACTCACTTTTGTGAGATATTCTATCTATCTACAGTATCTATCTCTCGCTCTCTCTCTCTCTCTCTCTCTCTCTCTCTCTCTCTCTCTCTCTCTCTCTATCTATCGTGGCAGATAGATAGATGGATCAGCTTACACATTTAAAAACATGTTTAGTGCTTGAATATATACGTCATCAAAAGTTTAAACAAGCAGAGGAAAATTCCCATGATGTTATCTGTCCTCGGGTAAACAGAAGAGTACCTAGAAACCAGGGCTGACCATAGATTTCGTGTTAACTTGTGTCATATTTAATGCTGAACACCTACCAACCTAAAAAACATCTATCATAATGGCTTTCATCCCTTACACTAGGAACTGACACTGAATGGTTAAATATAGAACCAACTGTCTTTTCTATTTTTAATGATCTGGTTGCTTATATTTGTTTTTTATACATTTCTTGAAACCATATGGATCTGAATTGAAAGATATTTTATATATATATAAATGGATGGTGTCTGTGCAGTTGTCTTGTTTTTATGTAATACAGAGCGCAGGTCATGAATACCCTGGTACTGTTTCCTTTTCTTATTTTGTGTAATTTAATGCCTATTTCTGGATATAAAAATTAAAACATAAATAAATAATTTTGGTTAGTGTGATAAGGAGGCAGAACCCCCTTTTGGAGTTTTACTATTTTCCTTGTGTGACAATTTTCAATTATTTTTAAATCCAATACATGATTGTCCATTAAACAAGGTGTGTATGAGATCTGCAGATATCATAGACTATGAATTAATTTTGCAGGAACTGATCTTTTGCAGGAACAGATCCTTTGAATGTCTACAGCATCTTTGTGTGCAGGATCTTGCAAAGATTTTATCTGATGGGGAGCTCAGCTCCATAGAATAGACTGTGTAGGTATGGCTCTCATACTACATGGAAGGGGGTAAAATTGTTCTGTCATCTTGCCTTTTCTAAAGACTTTTATCTCAAGTGTGTATGTAGCATAAGGTCTGATGCAATACATGTATTGGACTGTATGGAGTCATAAGCCTGGTACACATGTCCAGTTTTAATTGGCCAATGATTGGCCAATTTTACCACTTCCATGTAGTATGAGCGCTTTCCTACATGATCTGTTCAAAGCATTCAAAATCTTTTCGCCCTCATGCTACATAGAGGTGGTAAAATCGGTCACTCATTGACCAATAAAACCTGGATGCATTTACCAGGCTAGGATGATTCTGTCGAGCTCCTCATTAGTGTTGGGCGAACACCTGGATGTTCGGGTTCGGGAAAGTTCGCCGAACATGGCCGAACCCCGAACTCCCCGAACATCCCGCTTTTGGGGGCCCTATGGGGTCGCAGGCATAAGGGGGGGAGCATGCCCCGATCGCGAGGGGGGGGGGGTCGGAAATTCCCCCCACCCCCCCACCCCCTCCGCTAGCGCTCCCCCCTCTGCCCGCTTCCCCATACAAAAGTTTCAGGAAGTACCGGTCCGGTGGTAGTGGGTGGCTGGCAGTGGGCGGCACTGTGAAGTGAGTGACTGAGGAGGAGGAGTCCGGAGAGTGACGCGTTGAGGGAGGCCGGGCAGCGGGCGGTTCAGCAGTAGTACCGTACTACTGCTGAACCGCCCGCTGCCCGGCCTCCCTCAACGCGTCACTCTCCGGACTCCTCCTCCTCAGTCACTCACTTCACAGTGCCGCCCACTGCCAGCCACCCACTACCACCGGACCGGTACTTCCTGAAACTTTTGTATGGGGAAGCGGGCAGAGGGGGGAGCACTAGCGGAGGGGGTGGGGGGAATTTCCGACCCCCCCCCCGCGATCGGGGCATGCTCCCCCCTTATGCCTGCGACCCCATAGGGGGGCAGTATTCGGCCGAACAGGGGCCCTGTTCGGCCCTGTTCGGCGGCCATTTAGTAGTTCGGGGCGAACCCGAACTTAAAAGGCCAAACACCATCAGGTGTTCGGCCGAACGCGAACATCAGCCGAACAGGGTGATGTTCTGCAGAACCCGAACAGTGGCGAACACTGTTCGCCCAACACTACTCCTCATGCATTAATACACTTACATGTAGAAGGTTGGTAGCCTTGTGGACAGGAAAAGAGGGGCAGCAGTATTAGCTAGTAGGGGACTCTATTTCTTCCCCACTATATACTCCCCCCCCTAAAAAAAAAAAGATACTGTCTCTTTCCCCCTTGAGTATAATTTCTTACTTCATTGACAGAAAGTAACTGACATTCTCATAGATGGGAGCACACAGGGTCAGCCTACCAGGGAAGTTTCAATGTCACCCCCCCCCCCCCCCCCCCCGGGCTATACAGGTGCTGGATTTGCTGTCCTGGACAGTTACATGCGGTACGGCACAGCACAAGAAGGGGTGTGGCCATGGACTAGAACATGGGCGTGGTCCTGATGGGTCATGGGGAGACTCAAAAGTACACAAAATAAGTAGTGGTGTTATTCAGAGAGAGTGGGCCTGTCCAGATAAACTCAAGATAAAATAATCATGTAGTTGCATGCCTCATGATAATTCATCAAGTAGTCAACTAAATAAAAATATTAAGTAGTCAAACTTAATAGTTGGGGCATTGCTAGGCAATTTGCTGGGTGCTGAGCTATGTGCTGGGGGCTTTGCTGGGCTATTGGCTGGGAGCTTTGCTGGGATATTAGCTGGGAGCTTTGCTGGGCTATTTGCTAGGGGCTGTGCTGCATGTGGTCCTCAAGCAGTTAAAGTATTAAAGGCAGAACATCAGCAGGATAGCCAGGCAACATGCATTGCTTAAAAACAGTGGCATAGCTAGAGATTATGGGGCTCCGTAGCAAAACTTTCATGAGGCCCTCAGATGTAGACACTCTTAAGCAATGCCACCTTTCCCTGTGCTATAGATATGAGCTAACTGGGCAATTTAAATGTCCATGCCATCTGCAAGGTAAATGGTCCATGGGCACTTAGACAAATGCATAGGGTGGAGGAACTCAAGAAAGTTAATGATGAATATATCAAGTACCACCTGGGCCCCCTACGTTCCAGGTTCCCATAGCAGCTGCTATGGCTGCTATGGCTATTGCTATGCCCTTGCTTTAGAGCTCTTTTCTTCTAGTTAGGTTCACATAACTAGTGGAAACCTTGCATGAATGTTTTTATTAGTGCGATGCATTTGCGACCTGATTTTTCCAAATTACAGTTGTGGTGCCTGCTGCATTTGTTGCCACTTGTGCTCCTATAAAAAGTATATAAACACAGGAAAAATATAGCGATTGCACCACTAAGCATTTTTTTTTGCAATTGGCAGTTCAAAATATTTGACATGGAGTATACATCTTAAGGGCAACGTATTCCTGCCGTACACCGACGGATCGCACGCAAATCAAGGTGAAATTTCTGTCGTGAAAAATGAGAGAAATGCAATCAAACTGCAGCGTGATTGCAATTGTGATTGTGTTTCTTAGTGGAAAAGAGCCCGAATAGTCCCCATACATGGTATGTTTTTTTTCAATTTTTTTTGTTTCTGAGGTATTACACACAAACGTTTGATTTGTCAGAAAATCCGGAAAAAAATGAACGAATATTTTTTTCCAACATGTCTGATCGGATTGTTATTGAAAAAACTGGATAATAGTTTGTTTTTCTTGATCAAAATTAAACACGAAGATCTAACATTTTATTGTACTGTGTATGAGCACCATAAGAGTCAGTTCACACAATACGCATCATGTGAAGGCTGGCATACATGCAAAAACGGAGCTGGGAAATTTGGGCACAGGATAAAGCTAAAAAAGTCTCACCCTGCTCCCGGCGGCATTGATTACTATTCCCCCTCCAGGCCGCCATGAACTCAGGGGAAAGACTTAAAGTGGCTCAATGCGTAAATTACACCACTAACGCATAAAAATGTATGTGTTAATGTTCCTGCACTAGCGGGAATGCGTAAAAATGTATGCAACGCGGCCCGCCGACCTCAGAGGTCGGCAAGCTGCCAGCGGGGGACTGGAGCAGCAGTGATTGACTACGAGGGCACAGGATGGCTGCATGGGGTTGGTAGAAGCCCCAGGTAAGTGAAACTCATTTTTTTATTTTGCTTGGACCTTCCCTTTAATTTGGCTGCCAGTTACTGCTGTTTTTATAGTAATTTGGGCTCCTTCTTTGGACGGTACCCAAATGACTGTCTGAGCCCTGCTTTAGCCATAATTCACTGTTTTTGCCTGCCTCGCAAAGCTGTGTTGCCACATGTAAATGTTTTGCCCATACAATTGTATGAATATGTTCCAACCCTCTGCTATAACGGACCATGTTATCCAACACACTTTCTACATTGTGTTTCCAGATAACACGTGCATATTACACATACAGTATATTATTCATGCCATGAACAAAACTTACACGTTTTAGCATGCTAACTGTGTGCTGCATTATGCGGCAAGGCACATAATAAACATCTAAGAATAGATATCAGCCTATAGCAGTGACAATGTTGTGCAAGGAGTGGCCAGAGTCACAGCTCCTAACCAGGAACTCGAAAAACAATTTATTTTATAGGAGTCAATCAGGAAGTTTCTACACAGACAAAAACAAGCTGTGCAACTGAGCACCTATACAGATAGGAGAAAACAACGGTGCATGAAGTGGGCTAAGAGAAACCAAATTTGTTAATCCTATAAAAAAAGAGCCAATTTGTGCAAAAACTGTGGCCAATTTATTACCAGTGATCTTTCTAATGGGTAGATTTGATACAGACGCCAGTTTAAAAGTGCGCAAGAAATAGACGGTAGTAGGATGTCGGTACATTTACTGGTATTCTTCTACTTTATAAAGTATAGCACAATATTAGTATTCTTTACCTATATTTAACTATGACTTAACCGCTCCCTACTCTCCCCTGGTGGTGCCTAATCTTAACCTCCGTCCCTGGTGCCTAACCTTAAAGAGGAACTGTAATGAAAATAACATAATGATTAAAAAATATTTTTTTACAACTTTCATTTATAGACTATTTAGTCAGTGATTGCCCATTGTAAAATCTTTCCTCTCCCTGATTTACATTCTGAAATTTATCACTGGGGGTGACAGCTTTAGTCCTTTCAGGTGATCTGTACGTACTGTTCGTTTCCTGAGAGTTCTATGCTCAGAGGGCGATATTCCTTGCTTGGCAGTTGTGAAAAGACGTTATTTCCCACAATGCAATGAGGTTCACAGACAGCAAACTGTCAGGACCATGGTCATGACATCACAATGTGAGTGGGTTGTTTTGCCACAATATCAGCCACACAGACCCTCCACACCATGATGTATTTGATATATGATCAATGCAGAGGCAGTGGAGAGAGTTTCCAGCTTCAAGTTATTGGGAGTCACAATCGCAGAGAACCTGTCCTGGGCTGACAATGCTTTAGCTGTAACGCCTCTACTTTTTGAGGAAACTAAGGAGCGATAACCTTCCACAGAGGCTGCTGGTTAATTTCTACAGATGCACTATAGAAAGTGTTTTGACCAATTGCATGACAGCCTGGTACAACAGCTGCACCAAGGCTGCCAGAGAAGCCCTGCAGCGAGTTGTTAAAACAGCAGAAGCCATAATTGGCACTGAACTACCATCACTGGAACTCTTGTATTAGACTCACTCTGTATGAGAAGGGCCAAAAACATTATCAAGGACAGCACTCACCCTGAAAACGCCTTGTTTTACCTCCTTCCATCAGGTAAACGTTTTAAGCCGCATACAAACGAACAGACTGAAAACCAGGTTTTTCCCTTCTGCCATACATTTGATAAACTCTGAATCCTCCCTGAAATAATTAACACTGTGTACAAATTGGCATACTTGTATAATTCTTCTATTCCTACCTTTGTTACTATCACTATGTTCCCTATATGCGCCGGGGGCTGTCATGAAAAGTAATTTCTTTGTGTTACAAAGTGTTTGAATATTGAATGAGAAAAGGTAAAGATTTCTTGTGAGAAAGAGGGTATCAAAGCGCCCATGCAAAAAGGGTGTTGGGAAAAAAGGGCACATGGTGTAAACGATTAGCGGTAATAGCGTTTATAAAAATATTATGTTGTATTTCGTTTACATTAATGTTTTACAAATTGAACACCTTTAATATGAAAACGCAAAATGTGAATACGATAATCTTCCCTGTTTTGAAAGTGAAACTTATAATTACGATTGTTAAAAATGACAATATATGTATAATCGTTATAATTGTATAATATTGTGTATAACCTTCATTTATCGATTCTTCATGAAATAAAATCTGAAAATATTGTTTATAGCAATGAAAAAAAAAATAGAAGTATGTTCGTAATAACTGTTGTAAAACATTAGTAGATATTACTAACATTTTACTACAACTAAACCTAACCCTACTCTCACACAGAACCCTCTACCTATCCATAACCCCTAGACCCCCCCCCCCCCCCCCGGTGGTGCCTAACACTAAGAATCCCCTGGTGGTGCCTAATACGAATTCCCCCTTTCTGTTCCTAATCCTAAGACCCTCCTGGTGGTGCCTAACCCTAAGACCCCCCTGGTGGTGCCTAACCCAAAATCCCCCCTGGTGGTGCCTGCCTAACCCTAAGACCACCCTGGTGGTCCTTAACCATAAGACCCCCCTGGTGGTGCCTAACCCTAAACCCCCCCCTGGCGGTGCCTATCCCTAAGCCCCCTGGTGGTGCCTAACCCTAAGACCCCCTGGTGGTGCCTAACCCTAAGACCCTCCTGGCGGTGCCTAACCCTAAATCCCCCCTAGTGGTGTCTAATCCTAAGACCCCCCTGGTGGTGCCTAACCCCCTAAGACCCCCCCCTTTAGTGATAGCTTTATTTTGTGGATAATAAATGTTTTACAAATATTGGCTGTAAAAAATACATTACGTTTTACTTACTGATCACTTTATTATGTGGATAATAATGTTTTACAAACAGTAAGTGATAACATTTTAAATAACGCTTCAGTTAAATACGATAGGTATGTTTAGTATATTTGTAAACGTGATTCGTCACGGGCGCATCTTGTAAACTTAAATCATCACAAGCGCAGTTAAAAAAAGTTAATAATCTCCCGGCATCCTTTTTTCCTGTTCGGCGCCCATCAAATAATATTTAATATGGGAGTGAATGGTGGCGCCCTTTTTGTCCACTTGCCTCATGCGCCCAAATTTCCTGCTTCCGTATCAACTACTGATCGAGATGAAGCTCAATCCTGATCTCACTAACTGCGGCTACAAATAATAGTGGTCAACCTTTTCAACATGGCACATCTTGCACTCTCTAATGACATGTGAACATCATTAAATATTCTAATGTTGGTTAACCATTAATTACAGAGCTGACAGTCAATTTTGTTAAATATTTCCCCCATGATAGTATTTCTCATGTTTTTTTTCAGACTGGAAAAACACCTGAAACTTTTACATACAGACACTACATGTTAGACTGCATTTAATGAAAAACTCGTTGTAAATTAAGTTTATGGGTTTATCTTCTAGCTTTTACTGCTGTTGTGGATGTGATTCATTAACTCTTGTGCTATGGGGAGGAATAAACCCAGCATTAATAGGCTTATCTATAAAGTAAAACTGGATTGTTTATACTGGGAGTATAATTATATTCATCATGTTCTAGTTAAAATGTTTGCTTTTCCTTTACTTTAGAGAGTTCCCCGGGAGAATCAATCACCATGAATGGGATTGACGGTGTGATGAACAGTGTGTGCTCTATCTGCGGAGACCGGGCTACAGGGAAGCATTACGGAGCCTCCAGCTGTGATGGGTGTAAAGGGTTCTTCAGACGCAGCATCAGGAAAAGTCATGTTTACTCGTGCAGGTAGTTTACATTTTTATTAATGCGAAAGTGAAGTAATCCCAAGTTACTTCCCAGCTCCACTTATTCCCCGATTAATTTTTTACATGTGTCTCCAGTCACAGGAATAAAACGTAATATTAGTTTTCAGTGTAATTAGGCTTAAAAACTAGTTGCCTTTTGCATCATGTACTATTTTGATTAGTTATTGCAACTGTATGAAAAGTGCTGCAAGCTCTAGGCATCAGCCTAAGGCAGCATCCCGTATCTATCCCGCATGGCTGTAAATCTGGCCCGCCGCTAGGTGGCCAGATTCATCTTCTCCCTCCCTTTCACCCACCAGAGTTGCGAGCAGGAAATAAGCGTGACAAGACAAAGACAAATAACATTTATATTGCACTTTTCTCCTGGCGGACTCAAAGCACCAGAGCTGCAGCCACTAGGACATGCTCTATAGGCAGTAGCAGTGTGAGGGAGACTTGCCTGAGGTCTCCTACTGTGTAGATGCTGGCTTACTGAACAGAAAGAGCCAAGATTCGAACCCCGGTCGCCTGTGTTGGAGGCGTACCCCTTAACCATTACACTATCCAGCCACCCTGGGACACCAAGAGCTAAATATGATGTAGTATGTACTGGTAGTAGAGGAAGTGATAATAAAGTAAATACAATATACTCACAAGTCAGGGTTACCTCTCAGACAACCATTGATAATGCAAATGGGGAGATTAGACCTGACCCCACTCAGGATTAAGAAGTCACTCTCTCTAGATAGGAAACATGGGGGGGAAAAAAACCTCCACCAAGGGTGGACTTGTACAATGTTTATAGGTATGCAGAGGTGCCAAAAGAATAAAAGTATCGAAAAAGTTTAGTAAATAGAGAGGTGGTGGCCTTACCTCCTCCAAGCAGGCACAAGATAATAGTGATATCATATCAATAAAGCAGTTTATTTATACACTCCAAAAGATCATACAACGTGTTTCGCAGGATTGGCCCCGCTTCTTCAGGCAATATCAAACATATAAAAGCAGGTCTGTAACTCAGCCAAGCACCTCTGCTTGTATATGCTATCTTGTGTCTGCTTGGAGGAGGTAAGTTCACCACTGTCTCCTCTATTTTTTAAACTTTTAAGTTAATTGTATTCTTTTAGCGCCTTTGTATTCCTATAACAAGCTTGGGTTAACACTCACCTGATCACTGTGTCCTGCAGTGCTTCTCCATGGTAAGAGGGTGTTATGTGACATGCCATCAGAACATGCCAGCATAGTTTAGGAATGCGACCGGTGGTCCGCATAAACTTTGCCCAGGCGTGGCCTAAGGCCACACTATAGGCATTGCTGTGTGTATACCAGCAATGTGTATAGTGTGTGATAGGCTGCACCATCTAACACTCTTACTTATGCACTGCATGGCAGTGTGTTGCAATAAAGCACTGCTGTATGCATTTTTGTAAAAATGACTGACCCTTTTTTTGTTAGTGAATGGAACCAGCACTGAAATGGACAGGAAAAGAGAGCAACACAAATGGCATGCATCAACATCTGCGTTGGATAATGTGAATGAAGCCTTGGTTAGCTATTTTAACCATCGGGTAGGGGCAAGATAAAGTGTATAGTCATAATATTCTTAATAGACATGGACAGGAGGTTAGGGACAGGGTTAGATGTTTAGAAAGGGTTTCTTTTTTCTGAGTGGGAGATTGGGGGCAGAAAGAGTTAACTTACTTGTCGTCTTACCACTTCAAGCTGCTGTGCTACACCCTGCGCTCCACCTGCCCTACAATTTAGCTTTCACAGTGGAAGTTCTGGCTGTGAAGGTGGAAGTCTGGGGAGGATGGAACTGCATTGTGTAGCACAGAGGTTAGATTCATACATTGTGCCTGCCCCTTCATTCCTCAGTAAGCTTTGCTCATTGACCTGTTACCATCCCTAGTCTCGTGATATTCATGATAGAGTCTGTGGGAACAAATCCTTTAGTTATCTTAAGGTACCCATATATTACAGGATTTACAATTAAGTGATTATCAGGGGATCAATTATAGTGTGGTTGATTGAAAGCCGACCGACTAGTGGGCCACATTACTAGCGAGATCCTATGCGATTCTCCTTCACTAAAAGATCTAACCGATGTTGTGCCTCTATGCTCTGAAATAAATACATTGATTCTGTGCAGAAATCATGTGATCAGTATAGCCAAGTCTTTTATTATCAACCCATATTTTCCTTCCTGTCTGCTCTAGTAAATTGGTCAATTCAACTAGATAATGGCCAGTTTCAATAAACTGAGCAGAACATAACATAACTGATTCTCCCCAATCCAATAAAATTATCAAATCAAATGGTCGATTGTACAGGAAAATTAAGTAATACTTGGGCACCTTCTTGAGCTAGAGATACAAATGCAACACAAAGCTTTATTTGTGAAAAATATTTGTGCTTTGTGTCCATAACAACTGGCCATATTTCTTGTATATTTTGCAAATTAGTGCTGTAAAAATGGCATTTCTATGCAAGACAAACATTTCAGGGGAAACAACAATCAGATATAAATCATTACTAAACCTCAGGCTAAAAAAAAAACAAAAACAAAAGACAGACAGCGGACAAATACTTATTATCACCGATATGTGCATGAAGTTCAGTTATTAAACACATTTTGGCATGGGTTTATGTTGAAGATGACTGTTTTATGCAAAGCATAATTGCACCTTTCCTGTTTTCAAGAGAATACTCAGACAACAACAAAACAATCACAAACTGAACCATTACCGCCACCTATTGTCACTGTGTAACTTCTGAAAATCTACACACCTAATGTCTCAATCTTCATATTATATGGCTTACGCTGGGTTCACTCACATATTATCTCAATTCACCAGGAGGGACTCCAGCTTTTTATGAAGTCCTTGTGACTTCCCTCTTTGCTCCGGTGTATGAGTGAGACTGCATGGACTTGAGGGAGACAAGTAAATGCTCAGAAAATAATGTAATCAGTAACTGTGCATAGCTGGAGGTTAAAGACTTAGTCTTATGGGTTGGAGAGGCTGTTTTTGCATGTGAGAAAGCTATGGTGGGGGCTGAATACAAAAGAGGTTTTGTACATGAAAGTTGTTCAAGGGGGCAAAAACATTATAGATTTGGTACAGGGTAATTAGCACGTTATTACTAATAACATTATTTCATGTTTTAAAACATTATACATTTATTTGAAGCAAAATAAGGGTTCCTCCACTTAATCTTATCGCCGCCAGGCTCTGGATATCAAAATAATGTTATTTCATTACTGTATGAATGATATTACTGCATCTGATGCTCTTTCTGGCAGTTAATTCCTGCCTAGGCTTCTTTGAAATACATATGAAAATATACGCAGGAGGGAGGGAGATATTGTGGGAAATCTGCTATAATGAACAATGCTAGCAGAAACTCAAAAAGGGGAATTGGGACCTCTCAAGAATCAGACATCGCAAGAAAACTAAGGATGTCTATGTAATCTTGGCTCTTGAGAAAAGTAGAGACTAGGCTTAAAAAATCTAAAATACAGGTTTACTTTTAAGAGTACCTAAATGGACATCTGACATGATTATATAAAAATAGGTTCATATAGAGTAGTAGACCAATTAAGAATTTGTCTGTTCTGTTTTCCTTTACAGCAAGTGTTAAAATATAGAGCTGTTATGTCTGCAGCCAAACAGAAAGTCAAATTTAGCATGATGTCCTTAAAAGTAAATATAAGGCAAAACACTCTTACTTGGCTAAGGAAACAATGATGATAAAGTTTTAGGGCTGGTGCACACTGCAAGAGCTGTTTCTAGGTGCTTGTGATTTTAAAAGCTCTTGCTAATGTAAGGCTATGTACGTGTTCTTACTTGAGCCATGTGATTTCATAAAAATCCCCCATAGCATTGCATTAGCAAGAGCTTTTAAAATCACTGGCGTTTAAAAAGCTCTTGCAGTGTTAACCAGCATGATTTATCTTTGTTTTGCAGCAAAATGAAGCTGATTTTACATCAGACTGACTGTCATAGCTACTGTTTAGAATTCAGTGTTAACAATTCAAAACTAAAATGGAAAATAAAAATGTTAGATTCTGTTCTGTTACCAATGTTCTATTTTCCATTAGCATTACACATACATTTAACTTACTTGACTACCATGATGTTTGACCCTGTCTGGGAGTCCAGGGAACAGGAAGCTATACAGTTTCAGTACAGTTGTTCTTTAAGGCAAAAAATCGGCTGAGATTGTAATCCTTACATTATGTGACTTATAACCAGCTAACTTTAATATTTTAAATATATATTTACATACTACTTGAAAAATAATGCTGCATAATTCATTTTCTGCTTCATTTAGGTTCAGCAGACAGTGTGTTGTTGACAAAGACAAACGAAACCAGTGCAGGTATTGTCGTCTAAGAAAATGCTTTCGAGCTGGGATGAAAAAAGAAGGTAATATAAGTTGCTTTTTAACCACTTCAGGATCACAGGTTTTCTTCCCTTAAAACCAAAACAACTTTTACATTTCAGCGCTCCTCCCATTCATTCACTGATAACTTTATTGCTACTCATCACATGTGAATGATCTATAGGTTGTTTTTTTCGCCACAAATTAGACTTTTCAAGGGTGATATTTTATTTTAGTAATAATGTTATTCTCTATGCATTTTAAAAAGAAAAAAGAGAAAAAAATGAAAAGATACACTATTTCTATATTTCCAACCATAAAAAAAAAAGAAAGGGAGGCTAGGATTAGATCAGGGCTGACCAGGGTTAATCAGGGTTGATCAGGGGTATATAGTCCTGGTATATTTATTTATAAGTCCTGGTATATTTATAAAATCCTCTAGGTGGCAGTCAGAATACAAGAAAAGAAGATCCAGTTACCTTGTAATCCTCTCAGGAGTGATTACAAGGTAACTGTATCTTCTTAAGTGCTGGCAACATTGTTTGTAAACCTCACAAATGAATGAGCACTGCTATTGGCTTATAGCAGTGCTCATTCATGGTTACAGGCATCTGATTGGTGATGGGAGTAATTACTCCCATTCATCAATCCCACCCAGAGATAAATGAAGCTGGTGCACGCGCATGTGCACGCACGGGGGCGCGCACCCGCGGGCGGGAGCGCGGGAGCGCCCGGGAGCGCGCGCGTGCATGCACGCGATCGTGTCCGCACAGCACAATAGCGGCAGGGGCGTTTATCAACGCCCCTGATCCGCTCATTAAGTCAATAGGGGCGTAGTTATGCGTCTGGGAAATCCGAAAGTGGTTAATCCTATTTTTTCTTTGAACATATGTTGAAATTTACAGTAAATCTTGGATGTGGCATGTTTTTGAAAGTAAAGGAAGAAACCCAATATTTATATGCACCCAGTTCACTTATTCCAGGCAACTTAAAGCGGAATATAACCCTGCATTTCAATTTTGCTCTAAAACATTATTTACAGCATATTATATGCAACCAGCATTTTTTTTTACTAGGCCAGCATTGGATATGGTTAAACACAGAGGTTTAAAGTTCCGTGGAGAGATATGCAGAAGTTCAGATAGATACATTTACCTACATAGAATGTAACAAGTGATAAATGTTACACACTCTTTGGCTGTCCTCCAGCTCCTTCTCAGTCAGAGAGAGTGAGTCACATGCCACACTTAGATACATGTATGTAAACAAAATGTATCTATGTCAGCTTCGAATGCGTCTGCAGTTCTGTCCAGGAACTTTAAAGCTCTGTGTAACCCTTCCAATGCTGGTCTAGTAAAAAAAAAATGCTGGTTGCATATAATATACTGTAAATAATGTTTTAGAGCAGAGTTGAAATGCAGGGTTATATTCCGCTTTAATAGATAACCTAAAACCCATAATGCAGATGTCAGCTCAATGCTTACTTACCTGGCAGAAGTTGTGTACTGTCCTTAAAAGTATGGGTAAAAATCTTGCAAAGTGACATAGTTAATCTTGTTTAAAAATTACATCAGTCTATCAAGTTCAACCAGAAAAATTGAAAAACTCTTACCAGGTATTAGTTAATTAGGGTGGAATAAAACTTACAGGAGATGTCTTCAAAGAGGAATACCAAATTTTATTGAAAAAAACATCACAGGTGACCACATAACAACCTCCTATCCCCCCATAAAACCATGCACGGCCGTGTATACTACAAGTCAGCTGACCTCATACGCTTCCATGCATACTATACCCAACCACACCATAGATGCATAACTTTTTTTCGATGGGGTATTAACCCCAGTATTCTTAGCAAAGCTAATCACAATGTGTTGTCAAATATGATGGATCAGTGTAGGCATGATTCTTCCACTTCTTAGCCTGACAGGCACCACCACAGCCTTGTTGGTACCCCTTATCAACAGCTCCAACTCCAGTAAAAAGGCTATACTAGCCACAAAAACTTTTCAGCGCATGTCCCTTTAAGCCTCATACATGATGCAGTTCACATAAATACTGGACACAGTTCACTCCTTTAGTTGAGCATTATAACAGCTTGTGGACTAACATAGGTGAAAAACTTCTATGTAGCATCCAGACTCCAGTATTGCAACTGGGTGACTGCTATTCCACATATACAGCCTCCAAGGTTAGTCCATATACATCACAAGATGATTAAAGTATTAAACATTACTGCCCAGTCGGGCTCTCACCACCGCTGGACACCAGGGCTGGACATCACTTGCCTCTGCAAGCTTTCTCAAACGTTTAGTTAATTAGGGGAAATGTTCCTTCCTGAGTCCAGATGGCAGTTTTACTGTGAAGAACCCAATTCTAAATAACGAGCAAAATATTTTTTCCTCCATACACAGATCATGTCTCTTTGTCTTTTGTATAAACCTAGGGACAGAAAACTAAACGTATCTACTAAGCTTTTGTACTTTACTCTGATGTATTTACACATGTTAATCAGGTCACCTCTTGTCTTTTTTCCAAGCTAAATAAGCTCAGATTTTCCAACCTTTCTTGATAAGTGAGACTCTCCATCCCCCTGATTCATTTTGATGCTCGTCTTTGTACCTGTTTTAGAACATCAATATCCTTCCTGTAGCCTGGTGCCCAAAACTGTATCCCACACTCCAGATGTGGCCTCACAAGTGAGAATAGTAGATTAGTATCTCAGGATTTTATTATATTGCAACATTATTATATAGATCACCATCACCATCATTATATACAGTAGATATGAGAAACTTTTCTGAGGCTATATTCAGATAATTAAGGCTAAAATGTGTCTTCTGAATGATTTATCATGTTTTACTATATGCGAATACAGATCCTCTTTAACTTTCGCTATTTTTTCTATCACTTGACTATTATAAGTTGCATTGCGTATATACAGCTGACATTTCCTTTCAGGATGCAAAGCAGCACAATGTGAATAATTTGAAAGCGGTGATTTTTTTTGTTGACCTATTGTATACATATTTAACACCACCATATGATGTCAGTTTAGGTTTGGTAAAGGGAGGAGAGTTTATTGGTAAACATTCCTATTTATGACTCCATTACAATCTGGTTTTGTGTCCAAAGTGACCTTGACTGGAGGGCTTTAATTTATTATTTAGACACAGTATAGCAGTTTAAATGCCACCTTCACACTGGTGATTGCTGTAAACACACATGACAGTAACAGCTTGGTCTCAGCAACTAAAAAGTATGTGTACTATTAAAATAGACAAAAGAGTACCAGATTTAATACACACCAATGACAGGACACTAATACTATGTAGAAAATGCATAAATGTTGTTATTATTATTTATATAGTGCTGACATATTCCGCAGCGCTGTACAGAGTATATTGTCTTGTCACTTAACTGTCCCTCAAAGGGGCCCACAATCTAATCCCTACCATAGTCATATGTCTGTATCATGCAGTGTATGTATTGTAGTCTAGGGCCAACTTAGGGGGAAGCATACAAACTCCTTGCAGATGTTGACCTGGCTGTGATTCAAATCGGGAACCCAGCACTGCAAGGCAAGAGCGCTAACCACTAGGCAACCATGCTGCCCATACGTTTGCCCACTGATACTGATTAAATATATAGGATAATAAAAAACAGCATCCATTCGTTTGCATGGATCGTAAAGGGAGAAGTATCAGTGCACAGGCTATGACCATTCACCAGTGGAGTGCAGCCTCTCAGACATCAGGCAGCAATACATAGGGTAGCAGGAGCAGAGGTGCACATGCAGTGTTCAATGCTTTGTTAATTTATAATGTTTGCTTAAGGACTAGGTGCACACATAGCACAAACGCTAGTGTTGCATAAAGCGCTGCGTTTTATGCACCAATGTTACTCAATGGGCCGCCTAAAAAAAACGCATAGGTATGTGTTTGTACTTTGGTGTTTTTAAAATCGCTAGTTTTGTTGCATATTATGCATGGATGCATCAAAAACACACGTAATGAAAGTCAATGGAAGTTTTTGATGCGCTTATTATGCTTTTTTTAAATGTTTTTATTAAGATTTCTGATGAATTTCCTCTTCCTGTTTTCTACCTAGTGATTTGCATAAATATAAATATAAAAATGCATACAAAACGCATATGCGTTTTATATATGCGAACCACAAACACATTAAAACGCAGGAAAAATGCATCTACGTAAAAAAAAATGCAACCGCACCAAAAACGCAGCGAAAACTCACACAGAAAAAGCACACAACATTAACATAAAACATGACATATAACGAGGCGTTCACGTTATGTTATGTGTGTGCACTAATGTCTTAAGGAAAGAAACCTCCTGGATTATTGGTAATAATCAATGTGCCCCTTAGGACTGAATGAAAATGTCGATATGTCATGTTTTCTAGATCTCGAATGAGATTTGTATGAACCCTCATTAATTGCCTAATATAACTTTAGGATAAATATGTGTGTGAGATAGATCCAATAAACTCTCCTTTTGCTATGACTTTTGATGGTGGGAGAGGAGCATGAGCTTTGCACCATTTGCCTGGGATAGTTATTACTCCTACAACAATAATAGAGGACATTTATTAATAGCATTTAAAGAGACGCTGAAGTCTCAAAAAAACCATCTTTCTATTTAACAAATATGTTTAATATGATTCCCCTGACTAAACCGCCGCATCCCCGCCACTGTGTGCTATCTAAATCCCCCTAACTCCCCGGGGGGTAATCCGGGCAGTGCTTTCATGAGAGGCAGAGCTATGAGCCGCAGCTCTGCCTTTCAGCGCGTCTGTCAGCCCGGATCGCCACCTCTCCCCTACCGGGGGAGAGGTGGAGATCCGCCGCTGACAGACACGTGTGAGGCAGGGCTGCAGCTTATAGCTCTGCCTCACACGGAAAGTAGAGGGCAGTAACACTTTTTGCAGGGGAGAAGGAGGGCGAGTTAGGAGGGACTTAGATAGATTACAGCGGCGGGAATGCGGCGGTTTAGTTAGGGCAAACATAATAAACCCTCCAGCCCCCCAAAAACGGCCCTGAGCGAAAGCAGGGGCTGCATCCCCTATTGTTATGCCCGTGTGCATAGATATAGGTTCCTCCTCTTTCAGTTTTAAAGTATAGTTTTAATGTTCACACCCCCATTGTAGTATAATAGCTATCTTTTTGCCATTTGTGGGATGAGCTGAAGCCTCAGTAGGTGGAAGCACGCCTAGAATGGAAAGCAGTGCACTTCCACGTTGGACGTCGGGGGGTATGCTTACATGGAGGGTGCATGCGTACGATTTGTTGCGTGATGCAGGCACCGTAGGAAGAGAGGTGAGTCTTACCTCTGTATTTTATCCCGTAAATGGGCAGCCGTGATCACCACATATGCCTCTGAAGATGCTGTAACAGTGAAACAGACGTTAGGCGAGCCGTTACTCCCACACTGCCCCATAGCCTGATACATTCTCCAACTAATATGTGATATTTTATGACAAGCAAACTTTGCAATTTGTTGTGTATGCAGCAGAGCCGAGTTAAATAAAGCTCCTTTATGGGAACTTATAACGCAGTGCCAGACCATTTTTCTTTCTTACTGTTTTTATTAATTTAGTACATTACAATTAAAAGCAATTTTACTGCACAGCAGGGGAGAGGTGGGGGTCAACCTCCACTATTGCCTGTACCTCTCTCCAGCTGTGTGGTACTGTTGCTTTTAATTGTAATGTACTAACTTAAAGTACCACTTTCACGAAAATCTTAAAATATAAAATATATGTAAACATATACAAATAAGAAATACATTTCTTCCAGAGTAAAATGAGCCATAAATTACTTTTCTCCTATGTGGCTGTCACTTACAGTAAGTAGTCGAAATCTGACAGAGCTGACAGATTTTGGACTAGCCTATCTCCTCATGGGGGGCTCTCAGGGTTTTCTTTATTTTCAAAAGCACTTAGTGAATGGCAGTTGCTCAGTCCAACTGCTAAAACAGTGTATGGTGAGCAGGGAGGCTGGCCAGCATCTTTGTATAAATCTTTTTCAGGAAATGTCTTTATAATGAATAAAGGCCATGCTGACACTCCCCTATGGAGAAAAGGACTAGCCCAAAACCTGTGGGTAATGTCAGATATATACTCATTACTGTAAGTGACCACAACATAGGAGAAAATAAATGTATGGCTCATTTCACTTTGGAAGAAACATACTTCTTATTTGTATGTGTTTATATGTATTTTAAATTTCAAGATTTTTGCAACTGTGGTCCTTTAATAAAGTCTTGAACTTTGTATCCATTAGTTTGCATGAACCTGGTCAGTACCATAAGATGACAATGATCTAATGAGTGCCTGACTTAAAGGGATACTGTAGGGGGTCGGGGGAAAATGAGTTGAACTTACCCGGGGCTTCTAATGGTCCCCCGCAGACATCCTGTGCCCGCGCAGCAACTCACCGATGCTCCGGCCCCGCCTCCAGTTCACTTCTAGAATTTCAGACTTTAAAGTCTGAAAACCACTGCCCCTGCGTTGCCGTGACCTCGCTCCCACTGATGTCACCAGGAGCATACTGTGCAGGCCCAGTATGGTCTGTGTCTGCGCAGTACGCTCCTGGTGACATCAGCGGGATAGAGGACACGGTAACGCAGGCGCAGTGGTTTTCAGACTTTAAAGTCTGAAATTCTAGAAGTGAACCGGAGGCGAGGCCAGAGCATTGGGGGAGTGGCTGCGTGGGCACAGGATGTCTCCCGGGGACGATTAGAAGCCCCGGGTAAGTTCAACTCATTTTCCCCCGACCCCCCTACAGTATCCCTTTAAGTATTACACATGAAACAAAAAAGAAAAACCGAGAGCCCAATATGGTGCAGTAAGTCTAGCAATTGTTGGTAAAATAATAAACAGATGTGGATATACTCACAAACATGGGTTACCACATAGGCAACCACTTGAAATGCAGGTGGGGAGCATTAGAACCTGACCCAACTCAGGTTTAAGAAGTCGCTCTCTGTAGATAGAAAGAAGGGGAGAGTTCCCTCCACCCAAGGTGGACTATATACTGTGCAAATTTGGACAGAGATGCCAGGCAGGTTAAAATGATCTAAAAACAGCTAAAAATGAGGAGTACAGGTGGACTTACCTCCTGAAATGATGGACAATCGAGATTGTTCAAATCGCAAATAACAATTTATTTTGGCACTCGCCAACTCGTTTCGCAGGTATAACCCTCTTCATCAGGCAAAGGAGTGCAAGCTCAAAAAGGTCCAATAGTACAGACGCGCATTGCCACTATTGGACCTTTTTGAGCTTGCACTCCTTGCCTGATGAAGCGGGTTATCCCTGCGAAACGCGTTGCGGAGTGCCAAAATAAATTGTTATTTGCGATTTGAACAATCCCAATTGTCCATCATTTCAGGAGGTAAGTCCACCTGTACTCCTCCTTTTTAGTTGTTTTTAGATCATTTTAACCTGCCTGGTGCCTCTGTCCAAATTTGCATAAGTATTACACATGTTCACAACGAATGAACTACAAATATGCCAATAATTCTCCCTAAATGGTTTGGCCATTTGATAGAAATTGAGGCTAAACAAATGTGGCATAGCGTAAACATCAAATCACATTGTGCAACACCTGGGAGAGCCTTGGGAAACAATAGCTGTCAAAAAGTAAGAATAATCTAAAAAATATATTTTATTAAAATCTAGTCTTTTCTGTAATATTCTAAAATTAGGTATGGGAACTATCTGTATAAAGCACACCATTAAAAAGTAGAGAAAAGTACCAAATCTCCTCCGGTACATTGCTAATACAACAATGAAACATAGAAAATAATACATTTGTATATAAATACCAATACTTTATTACAGATTAAATATATAGGATAAATGCAGCCTAAAATGGTACTGTACTGTACTGGAAGATGAGAAGAGTAAAATCAGTGCCTGGAACCAGCAGAAAAAAAACAAGGGTTCAAACCTAATGAACCATATTTATGCCAATAGTTTGCCCTAAATGGTCTGACCATTCGATAGAAAATATGGCTTCAAAATAAGTGGCCTCAAATACATCAATGTGTTACAATAATTTCATAAAAAATGATTGTCAACTAAAAAATCTGATATCATCCAGCAGGAGACCCAGATCCAAAATGACACATCCTGATGCATCTATGGTAATCTTCTGCAGTATAAAATGGCCTGCAGGCAATCACTGTGACATATTATTATGTATTTATATTGTACTGACATTTCCCACAGTGCCTTGCACAATACACTAACTACCCTTCAGAGATGCTTACAACCAAGTACCCACCATAGTCACACTTAATAATATGCCTCCCAGAATGACATATGATAGTTCCTCCTGATATTATAGACAAGCCGGTACACACTATTTACATTCTATTGCTGTTGTATGTGCACTGCTACCCTGTACACATCCCTCTGCTTAACCACCAGTTCCAGCTCAGTGTCAAACACAACTGGACTCAACAATCCAATGGTGTAATTGGGAATTGGTGGAAGTGATGCTCATATTATGTTGTAAGGACTAGACCTCCGATAGGCGGAACTTCTCCTCACTGCCATGTTTGGCTATTGGCTCTGGGTGTTCCCATAATGATGTCAATGCATTTCACTTGGCTTTGTGAGCTTCCTCGGGACATAATGTGGATGGATGTACATGATCCTCCATGCATACTGTATGAAGCCAATTTCTAAGAAGAGACTCCTCCCAAAATTCAATAATTTGTGGAAAATCCTATATATTACTGTATTGCAACAGCTTGCCTTGTGACTTTTATAATTTAAGCATTACTACTTGCGGTGTTACCTTTACCCTCAGACAGAAAATTCTACAAGCCATTCTAAAGGCCACAAGAAAGATGATCTAGTCTTTATCTCCTGGTTACACAGGGATTTCAATCATATACCAATGCAGATTGTAAGCTTGCAAGGCCGGGGACCTCCCCCAGTTCTTCTTGTTTCTGGTGTACTTTATGAAATGAACTTATACCAGTATTGGTAATATCTCAAACCGCACATCAATTATGTATGTATTTCCACTTGATTTGCTGGATGTCCTGCTAGTACAGTGTGTTTAACTGCTGATCATGTATCTGTGCTACCCACATTTGTTTTTATTATGGACAGCTCTACAGAAGATGTAAGCAGTGTATAAATAACAATAATAATAATAACAATGAAAAGACACCAGCATACCTATAATTCAACCCCCGGGAGATTTGGGTACAGGGTAAAGCCGATAAATTACTCACGCTGAACCTGCACAAGTCCCAGTGGTGCTAATTACTATTCCCCCTTCAGGACGCCATTGATAGTGGGAGGAAGCAGAGGCGTAGCTATGGGTGGACAAGGGGGGACAAATGTCCCCGGGTGCAACACTGTGAGAGCGCTCAGCACAGTCGCTGCATCCCCATGTACATAAGAGGAGGTTTGCTGGCTGCCTGAAGTGCCCCTGCTTCTCTCCCTTCCTCTGCAGAGTAGTGCAGAAGCATTAATAGCAGCGGAAAAGTGGTGTACATTTGTCTATCTAAAGGGGGCACATATGGCTATACATATACATATTTGTACATTTGACTCCATCCATAACCACGGCCATATTGTGATGCGTGTCTATGTCCCCAGGTGTGGAAAGCCTTAGCTATGCCTCTGGGGGAAAGATGTAATTTGGTTTCCAGCTATTGCAGGCTGTCAAATTATAGAGTTTTTGTAGTAGTTTGTGCTCTCTTGACAGCGCCCAAATTATTTACTGAGCGCCGATATAGCCGTAATTCCTATTATGCCTATGGTGGCAACGTCCAATCTCCTGCGCTGCTTTTACAGCGCTTGAGACACCAGGCCTATATGCAAGTTAGTTTTTCTCCTGAGTTTTCCTCTAGGTGATATTTTCCCTCTTTGTCATAAAATGCCTTTTAAACCACAAGCAAGCAAAAAAATATTGAAAATTATTTTGATTGCACTGTTTCACCTACTTTTGAGAACATTTTCAATTGTAAAATGGTGAAAAGTAATTTTAACCACTTTGTTTTCACCACTACAGTATATCTACGTCCTTTATGACTTTATCTAAGTCACAAGGACGTAGATAATAGTTGTGTAGCTGAAGCACGACTGTGCACAATTGGGCTTGCTCCTGTGCAAATCCTCCGGCACTATCTGCTACAGCACCAATTGGTAAAAGCGAATATATGTTCCCTGAGCCAATAAGATTGATTTTCACCATTAAAAATACTTTTATTTTCTCAGTTCATAGTGAAAAAAATGGTAGAAAAAGCCAAACAAAATATGTGTATTTTATCTGCAATATTGCTTTTTATTTTTAAACTGGAATTGGTAAAACTGAGAAACAATGTATTTTTTCTATTTTTTTCCTCTTTTTCCTATTAAAATGTATAGAAAACAAAATTGTTTGAGGGAAAACATGCCACACAATGAAAGCCTAGTTAGTCTTGACAAAAACAATATATATTTTATTAAGGTGTCATCATCAGGAGGGATAACATTATTGCTGATTAAAGAGGGAGAAAATAGGCTAAAATGTCAAAACTGCTCTGGTCCATAAGGGGGAAAAAAGGTCTGGATGCGAAGTGGTTAAAGATACTATGAAAATTATCTCCTAGTTAATTGCATATGGGCCCAGGGCCCTTATTTAGTTCACTTTTTTTCTCAAACATTTTCTCCTAGGCATTATATTGACAAGGTGTTCCTACCTAGGGAAAAGTTACATTTATTTGAGCCCATAGGCTGTATAGTGTAATGGTTAAAGCAGAATATAACCCTGCATTTCAACTTTGCTCTAAAACATTATTTACAGCATATTATATGCAACCAGCATTTTTTTTTTTACTAGACCAGCATTGGAATGGTTACACACAGAGCTTTAAAGTTACGTGGATAGAATTGCAGACGCATCCGAAGTTTCGATAGATACATTTAAGTAAGCACAATGTAACAAGTGTGGAATGGGACACACACTCTCTGACTGTGCAGGAGCTGGAGGACAGCCAGAGAGTGTGTAACATTCACCACTTGTTACATTGTGTTTACTTAAATGTATCTATCTAAACTTCGGATACGTCTGCATTTCTATCCACGGAACTTTAAAGCTCTGTGTGTAACCCTTCCAATGCTGGTCTAGTAAAAAAAAATGCTGGTTGCATATAATATGCTGTAAATAATGTTTTAGAGTAAAATTGAAATGTAGGGTTATATTCCACTTTAAGGGCTCTGCCTTTGACACAGGAGACTCAAGTCTCAGCTCTTCCTGTTCAGTAAGCCAGCACCTATTCATTAGGAGACCTTGGGCAAGTTTCCCTAACACTGCTACTGCCTATAGAGCACGTCCTAGTGGCTGCAGCTCTGGCGCTTTGAATCTGCCAGGAGAAAAGCTTGATATAAATGTGCTGTGTCTGTCAAATACAGTCATTCTAATGTTTTGCTGAATAACAGCAAAATACAAGCACAAGGCTGGCATGACATTTTGGGCAGTTCACCCTCTATCAAGTGGGCAATTCATAAGGAGTACCTGCATGAATCATTATGCTGGCTTTGTATTTGTACTCTGCTAGTATTTTCAGCAATAGAGGAGAAATTGGATTTGTTGAGTTCTAGTATCTTGTTGTGTTTGTAGTCTTTACACTCAGCGCAAGCATGGTACACCAATAAACCATTATGATCAGCATCTGCGTTTATTCCTCCTTAAATGGACATAACATCCAGTAATTATATCCACTTTTAAATAATCTCAGACAACTTACAAATACACTTTCAAGCATTTAACCTGTGTTTAAAACTAGTGGTATTGTTTAGCATATAAATCCAATAACATTCATTTTTCAACAGCACAGTTTCAGCATTGGGATAGGTCTTAGAGTTAGAGTCTTAAGGCCCATACACACATCGGATTTCCGCGAACGACGGGTCGGTTGAACGTCCCGTCGTTCGCCCGCTAAATCGGGCGTGTGTACAGACTGTCGTTCGCTTGATAAGAGTGAGTTTGAGCCATCCGCCGGGCGGATCGCTCAAACTCACTCTTATCAAGCGAACGACAGTCTGTACACACGCCCGATTTAGCAGGCGAATGACGGAACGACGGGACGTTCAAACGACCCGTCGTTCGCGGAAATCCGACGTGTGTATGGGTCTTTAGAGTTAGGCACCACCAGGGGGTGGTCTTAGGGTTAGGGATCGGTATAGGGAGGGTTCTGTGTGAGAGTAGGTGTAGGCTTAGCTATAGTAAAATATTGGTAAATATTACCAATACTTTATTATCGTAATTCAGTAGTAGAATATCGCTAATCTTAGCAATATTCTACTAGCAGCAAACCCCTGCACCATTTTTACAGGCGCGTTTTCTACATGTATGCTATAGAACACTATACATTTTAAGGTTAGGTCAGCTGCATGATAGGACATGCTCCTATAGTTTTATCCTAAATGCTACCTTAGTCTTTGCAGTATAAATCCAAATTAAATGTGATACAAGACAAGTAATTGAAAGTAAAGTATATCTTCTTTTTCAATACCTTAAAATAAATGCATTGCCCTCCTTGACATAACTGCATACTGTATATTGCAATGCCCACAATGATGCACAGCTCTAAGCTTATTAGCAGTGGCGTCCCTACCATGGGGCGGCAAGGAGCGCTCCGCTCCGGGTGTCATCTCCAGGGGGGGTGTCATCAAGGCCTCCCCAGAAGCCTTGATGACACAGGAGGGGAAGCAGCGCTGAAGGAGGGGTGGCAGCGTCGGCGGGGAGGGGGGAAATACCCCCCACATCTCCCTCACCTGGGTCCCCTCCTTCGGCGCTTCCCCTCCACGGGCGCCGGCAACGGGCACTGACAGGGCGGCTGATAGCCGCCCTCAGTTTACCCGAGCAGGGCTACGGGAAGATGGCCGCCGAAGCCCGCACTGGAGACAAAAATAGACGGCAAGATGGCCGCCGACGCCATCTTGCCGTCTATTTTTGTCTCCAGTGCGGGCTTCTGCGGCCATCTTCCCGTAGCCCTGCACTGATGACGCAGCAGGAGACGGCGCGGGACATTCAAGAAGAGGAGCTGCGGAGAGAGAGCCTGCCTGGGATTCGGAAGAGAGGTTTCATATGCAGGTAAGTGAATGTTTTTTTTCTCTTTTACAGGTGCACCGGCCACCCACCGCTGCTGCCCACCTACCCACCGCTGCTGCCCACCTACCCACCAGGCTACCCACCAGCAGTAGTGCCCACCTACCCACCGCTGCTGGCCACCTACCCACCCCACCTACCCAACACTGCTGCCCACCTACCCACCAGGCTACCCACCGCTGCTGGCCACCTACCCACCCCACCTACCCACCACTGCTGCCCACCTACCCACCGCTGCTGCCTACCTACCCACCCACCACTGCTGCCCACCTACCCAGCAGGCTACCCAGCAGGCTACCCACCTTCCCACCAGGCTACCCAGCAGGCTACCCACCACTGCCGGCTGACCTACCCACCACTGCTGGCCACCTACCCACCGCTGCTGCCCACCTACCCACCAGTCTACCCAGCAGGCTACCCACCGCTGCTGCCCACCTACCCACCGCTGCTGCCCACCTACCCACCACTGCTGCCCACCTACCCACCACTGCTGCCCACCACTGCTGCCCACCTACCCACCAGGCTACCCAGCAGGCTACCCACCACTGCTGCCCACCTACCCACCACTGCTGCCCTGCTACCCACCACTGCTGCCCACCTACCCACCAGGCTACCCAGCAGGCTGCCCATCTACCCACCAGGCTACCCACCACTGCTTCCCACCTACCCACCACTGCTACCCACCTACGCACCACTGCTGCCCACGTACCCACCACTGCTACCTACCACTGCTGCCCACCTACCCACCAGGCTACCCAGCAGGCTGCCCACCTACCCACCAGGCTACCCACCACTGCTGCCCACCTACGCACCACTGCTACCCACCTACGCACCACTGCTGCCCACCTACCCACCACTGCTGCCCACCTACCCACCACTGCTGCCCACCTACCCACCAGGCTACCCAGCAGGCTACCCACCACTGCTGCCCACCTACCCACCACTGCTGCCCACCTACCCACCACTGCTACCCACCACTGCTGCCCACCTACCCACCAGGCTACCCAGCAGGCTGCCCACCTACCCACAAGGCTACCCACCACTGCTGCCCACCTACGCACTACTGCTACCCACCTACCCACCACTGCTGCCCACCTACCCACCACTGCTGCCCACCTACCCACCAGGCTACCCAGCAGGCTGGCCACCTACCCACCACTGCTGCCCCCCTACCCACCATGCTACCCACCACTGCTGCCCACCTACCCACCAGGCTACCCAGCAGGCTGCCCACCTACCCACCAGGCTACCCAGCAGGCTGCCCACCTACCCACCACTGCTGCCCCCCTACCCACCACTGCTACCCAGCAGGCTGCCCACCTACCCACTAGGCAATCGGGCTGCTCACCCTTCACCACCTACCCACCAGGCTATCAGCTTGCCAACACTCAAATCTGCTACCGATATTGTGTATTTTGTGGTCAGATCTGCTAGCGACATTGTGTATTTTGTGGTCAGATTAACTGCCGACATTGTGTAGTTTGTGGTCAGTTTAACTACCGTCATTGTGTATTTTGTGGTCAGTTTAACTACCGTCATTGTGTATTTTGTGGTCAGTTTAACTACCGTCATTGTGTATTTTGTGGTCAGTTTAACTACCGATATTGTGTATTTTGTGGTGAAATCTGGTTCTGACATTGTGTATGTTCTGGTCAAATCTACCGCAAGATTGAATGATTTTTTTTCTGGTCAAATCTGCCGACATGATTGAATGTATTTTCTTGTGAAATCTGCTCACATAACGTGTAATGTCTGGTGAAATGTTCTCGCATTACGTGTATTTTATGTTGAAAGCTTCTGACATTTTGTGTATTTTCTGGAAAAAAGCTGCGCAATGATGGGAATTTTCTGGAGAAAGGTTGACTAAAACTTGGGTGCACTTTTAAATTATCTCCGCCCCATCCGGTCATAGCCACGCCCATTTTTTCGCCGCGGCGCACTTCGCGCGCCGCAGGTGGTGTACCGTGGGTGGGTGGGGGTGTCTTTCAATACCTAGCACCGGGTGTCAAATGCCCTAGGTACGCCACTGCTTATTAGTAGCCACAGATATTTCACAATTACATTATTTACTATGCTCCAGCATATTGAATAGATTGTTACATTGTTTGGCCATAAGCCATCATCTGGGACCAACTATTTAAGAATTGATGGGAACTCTACACAGTATATACCAGTGTATATGGTCAGGCTTGTCTATAATATCAGGAGGAACTGTCATATGTCACAGTGATTGCCTGCAGCCATTTTACACAGCAGAAGATTACCATATATGCATCATAGAGTGTCAATCTGGTCCTAGATTCTTTTGCTATATGCTATCACTTTTTAGGTGACAGTTGTTTTCAGTGGAATTATTGTAATACATTGATGCACTTTATGTCATATTTCTATTTTTTTTTTCTATCATATGGACATAGCATTTTTTTTCTATTTCTAGAGCCTAATTTTCTATAAGATGGACAGGGCATTTAGGGATGACTGTATTGGTAAACATATAATTAATTATAATTGAACCTGAATTTTCCATACTGATGCCAGGCACTCATTAGACTCATTCTTGTTCTCATCATTTTTTCTTTGTTGTTTGTGTGTTTGGTATTTTAGTATAAATATGAAATCAATTTTTGGAATGTGTGTGAAAGTATTTGCATTTATACTATAAATAGTATACATAAATACATATATATACATTTTTCTACATATTATAAGTGTCATATTGGTTGATGGTGTGCAGGAGATCTGGTCAGGGATAAGCAGAAACTACACCAGTGCGAATTTACGCATTGTAGTTCGCATCTACGCATCGTAGTTCGTAGGCGAAGTTTCTAAACTACGCTTACGAATTTTGGGAAGCGAAGCAACGCTACGCGTCGTTTACACGTCGTTTAATGCAGACATTTTTTTCGCATAAGGGCATCAGTGTCCGCATACAGTATGCTTCGCACTACGCGTAATTGCGTATTTTAACGCGTAGTCTACAAAATACATACGAAGCAAATATTTGATTTTGAAGCCGTAGTTTGGCGAAGCGTAATTGCGTAAAACTACATGTAGTTACAGCGTAGCAAAGTTGGCTGACTACGACCATCTCTGGATCTGGTGCCCTCTGTCTATGCTTACAAACATGTTTTTCCTAGTTATTTGAACCCATAGCCTAAGTTTTGTCCCTACCAAACTTAAAGGTTGTCTCTTCTTCCTGCAACTCCCTGGTACGTAGCTCTAGCAATGATGTCCCACTAGGGCTTCTATCTTGGTCCATTTCAGATTTTGAGAAGTGTGGCTGAGTTTCTGCATGGCCAGCTGACATGGTATCTGAATGAGGAAGTGGTGCTTATATACAATACAATACAATAACATTTCTATAGCGCTTTTCTCCCATAGGACTCAAAGCGCTTAGGCTCTCTCAGATTCAGTAATTAGTAGGATGAAGTATTCACACAACAAAAGTTATATTTCTGCAAATGCCAAACTGAACAGGTGGGTTTTCAGTCTGGATTTAAACACATCCAGGGATGGAGCTGTCCTGATCTGTTGAGGTATTTCCCTTCCTTCAAAGTTGATTAAGGAGACCATTGCAATTACAGTCATAGACCTGCCCATCAGTATATTAAGTAGTGGGGATTTGGTTGCAGCAATGTGATGCAGTGGGAAAGCTCCGCAATATGAAAAAGATGCAAGGGTTTTGGGACACAGCAAGGGAGGTTGTGGCTTGAGAAGGTTCAGGACAGCACTGATGGATTAAGATGTATAAATGTTGCCCAACAGGGGTCAGGACTTGATCCCTCGGGTGACATAGCTGGCCCGGGGCTGTACAGATGCATAGTTACAGTGTGATGCGAAAGTTTGGGCAACGTTGTTAATCGTCATGATTTTCCTGCATAAATTGTTGGTTGTTACGATGAAAAATGTCAGTTACAGTCATCATATAGGAGACACACACAGTGATATTTGAGAAGTCAAATGAAGTTTATTGTATTTACAGAAAGTGTGCAATAATTGTTTAAATAAAATTAGACAGGTGCATACATTTGGGCACCATTGTCATCTTATTGATTCCAAAAGCTTTAGAACTAATTATTGGAACTCAAATTGGCTTGGTAAGCTCAGTGACCCTTGACCTACATACACAGGTGAATCCAATTATGAGAAAGAGTATTTAAGGGGGTTAATTGTAAGTTGCCCTCCTCTTTTAAATTTCTCTGAAGAGTAGCTACATGGGGGTCTCAAAACAAGTCTCAAATGACCTGAAGACAAAGATTGTTCACCATCATGGTTTAGGGCAAGCATACAGAAAGCTGTCTCAGAGATTTCAGCTGTCTGCTTCCACAGTTAGGAACATATTGAGGAAATGGAGGACCACAGGCTCAGTTCAAGTTAAGGCTCGAAGTGGCAGACCAAGAAAAATCTCGGATAGACAGAAGCGACAAATGGTGAGAACAGTCAGAGTCAATCCTCAGACCAGCACCAAAGACCTACAACATCATCTTGCTGCAGATGGAGTCACTGTGCATCGTTTAACCATTTGGCGCACTTTACACAAGGTGATGCTGTATGCAGAGGAAACCTTTTCTCCGCCCACAGCACAAACAGAGCTGCTTGAGGTATGCTAAAGCACATTTGGACAAGCCAGCTTCATTTTGGAATAAGGTACTGTGGACTGCTGAAACTAAAATTGAGTTATTTGGGCATAACAGGGTGCGTTATGCATGGAGGAAAAACAACACAGCATTTCAAGAAAAAACCTGCTACCTACAGTAAACTGTGGTGGTGGTTCCATCATGCTGTGGGGCTGTGTGGCCAGTGTAGGGACTGGGAATCTTGTCAAAGTTGAGGGACGCATGGATTCCACTCAGTATCAGCAGATTCTGTAGACCAATGTCCAGGAATCAGTGACAAAGCTGAAGCTGCGCCAGGGCTGGATCTTTCAACAAGACAATGACCCTAAACACTGCTCAAAATCCACTAAGGCATTCTCGCAGAGGAACAAGTACAACATTCTGGAATGGCTACTCAGTCGCCAGACCTGAATATAATTGAAAATCTGTGGTGTGAGTTAAAGAGAGCTGTCCATGCTCGAAAGCCATCAAACCTGAATGAACTAGAGATGTTTTGTAAAGAGGAATGGTTCAATATACCTTCAACCAGAATCTAGACTCTCATTGGAACCTATAGGAAGCATTTAGAGGCTGTAATTTCTGCAAAAGGATTTCATTTCTTTTTTGTGGTGCCCAAATGTATGCACCTGTCTAATTTTGTTTCAACAATTATTGCACACTTTCTGTAAATCCAATTAACTTAATTTCACCTCTCAAATATCACTGTGTGTGTCTCCTACTGTATATGAGATATTTAACTGACATTTTTTATCGTAACAGCCAACGATTTATACAGAAAAATCATGACGATTAACAACGTTGGCCAAACTTTTGCATCCCACTGTAGCCTGCAGGCTAACAGTACAATCAGCGGTACTGTGAATGGGGGGTAGGGTTTAGAGCAGTGCATATGTGGTGTGTCAAGCAGGGTGAGTGGGGAGAACTAAGCTATCGGCCATCACTCAACCAAATTGAACTGTCTGGCGGATTGCTGGGTAGGCGGTGGTCAGGTTAGAGGGCTGCTGCACACAAACCTGATTAACAGCAGAGGCTGCTTTAGGGATTTTTTTTTTTTTTTTTACTTTCAAAGTTTATTGAAATAAAAGTGATAACAGTAAATGGGTTTAAATCCACAATCATGATAACTACATAAGTGTAGATATAGGAGAGCATATAGTTTGTGGTTACAACCGTTCACATAGAAAGACTGTTTATCGAGACTTTAATAAAAGTTTTAACTAGAACCATAACATGCTCACCAGAGTAGAGAGATGCTCTCCTACCCACTGCAGAGGGTACCAACTGCCTGATTAATCATGTCGTACCCCAGATGAATCTCATTACCAGCATATTAGTTGTTATTATAAAGAGTTTATATTGCCCATGCTTTAGCCAATTTTAATCTAGCATCTGTACGGGCTTTTACTCTTTTTTTTTTTTGTATTTTCCATTGTTGTGTGTTGATGTTCACTTCCATTGTTTTCTTTTTGAAATCCCAATAAATTGAATTGTGAAAACAAGTATTTGCTACATTATTTGGTGTGCAAAATATAGGTAGATGGATTAGAACATTCTACCATGAATGTTGGATTTGCTTTATCAGAATTTTTGCCCTTTGGGAATTTCAAGTCATGTGATTTTTTTTTACTGCAGTTGAAATTAACATGAAATGTACTTTTCTAACATCTATTTTTTTTAATTAGCTGTTCAGAATGAAAGAGACAGGATAAGCACAAGAAAAAGTGGATTCGAAAACAGCAACATCCCCTCTATCAATACACTGGCACAAGCAGAAGCTCTTTCTCGTCAGGTACAAAAGACTATCAACAACCTAACAATCGACCTCCTTCCAGAGGAACTTTCCACATGCCTACCGGTGCTTACTCCCTGTGGTTCATCACTCCACACAAGAACAATGAATTCAAACAAACAAAGGAGGGAAGGACTCTTGCTTGGCAATATACCTTATATTGTACACAATAGTACACAAACGTTTTCAAGCTACTCGCTCTTCCACTTGAGGAAGAGCAAGCAGCTTTCAAACGTTTGTGTACAGTTGTGTACAATATAAGGTATATTGCCAAGCAATAGTGCTACCCGTGTTTGGTTGTTTAAAACCTAGGCAGCTGCCTAGGGCCTGGAGAGAGTCTAGGGGCCCAATGGATGCTAGCCACTACCAAATATTACTAAAAGAGCTAGGTGATCATCAGCAGTGAGCAAAAACTGCTGTCTTGCCTAGGGCCTCATGTCAACTTAATCCATTTCTGTCTCTAACCAGGTACTTATATTTTGCTTTGTTAGCTTGAACTTATTTGACGGTACATTCAATCATCTCTGAAAACTGTGTGTCAACCTATAGTTCTGAAGATATTCATTGCTGGAAACTCTGACTTTTCCTATAGCATCACAGTTGGTCCTTCAACATGATGAGTAGCATCAGTGGCCAATAAAGGTGCTCAGGAGTTCAACCTTCTCTAGTTTCTATTTGACTTAATATCAGATGCCCACCTTCTGTTGCACAGGTCTGTAAGATTTTTGCATCATGGGCACCTTTTGTACTTTTTCTTTTCTTTTTTTAATCCTGTTTATATAAGAGTTCTCCAATGTAAATGCATTTTCTCTCTTTTTCACTGGAATTCATCTTTTGCTTTACTTCATCAAACCTACTTGATGAAGTTAGCTTGGAGGTGGTGAGGTACTTCATGAAGTCACACACAATTGTCACTGATTTCCTGAATCTGGTTTCCTGAACTCTAAATGCAAATTTTAGAAAAAAAATGCATCAGTAGTTCTAAAACCTGCTTTTTTAAAGAATGTGTTAAGAAAAATCACAGTGCATATAGAAAAGAATCATGCTTTTCAAGATATTTACATTGTGTTGCTTTGCAACCTGAAATAGACATGCAGAGCAGAGGAGAGACTTGGGCATCATGTTGTTGTGAAGAGCCTGCAGAATCATCTAACAAAAAATAATAAAACACTGTCATGATATAGTGCATATTATGTAGAAAAACAAACTGCCAAAGAGCTACAAAAATTATCTGCCAGCTAAGTTACATAATCCACCATAAATGATGTTTGATTGTCTCAAGACGTGTGATAATAATAATAATAATAATAATACCCATTATTATTATTATTATTGTTATTATTATCATTTCCTGTATGGTATGCATTCTATGAAGAGGGAGACAGTTCCAGCAATTTGCATGCATGTTGAGAGAGAGCCCTTAATACCAGCAGAGTTTTCAATTATTTGCATGATCGCTCCTGTGGTTTTTGTTTAAAAACACTGTAAGCCAAAAGTAATTCTTTATGTGAATTGTGTTTTAATGTAGTCTATTCATTTTCTTTTTCTTTTCAACATTGTTAGATCACTGCCCCAAGTTATGGTACAAGTACAGACATAAATACAAAGAAAATTGCCAGTGTTACTGATATTTGTGAATCTATGAAGCAGCAACTGCTGGTCTTGGTGGAATGGGCAAAATACATCCCTGCATTTTGTGAGCTTCCTCTGGATGACCAGGTAAGAAGTGGGTAAATAAATGAGATTAGGCTGCACTTTGATTCAAGAAAACCTAATTCAGTGAGAATAATGTTTATGCTGTAATGTCTATTTCAGATGTTTCCCAAAATAAAATGAAAGTAGTTTTACATATACAGTACGAATGGGTATCATAAAGTTTTAATTAACACCCAGAAGTTATTATGGTATATTGAGGAAATGTTGTCCGATTGTTCGGTTTTAGAAGTTCCCCTGTCATTACAGACTATGGAGCTCACCATAAAGTTTCCCGGTAAAATTTGCAATACATGTTTGCGAACTCGAAATTGTGATGTTCAGCTTTCACTAATCATATTTGTTCTTGGCTATGATTTGTTGTTTGGAGAGGTTTCAACACTTCCTGTTTGGGCTGAAAATTAAGAAAATTCTCACAGATATTCAGTGAGAAAAGACAAGACATAGAGCATTTATATCACACTTTTCTCCTGGCAGACTCAAAGCGTCAGAGCTGTGGCCACTAGGGTGCATGTTAGGGAGTCTTGCCCAAGGTCTCCTTACTGAGTAGGTGCTGGCTTACTGAACAGTTAGAGCCAAGATTCAAACCCAGGTCTCCTCTGAGGCAAAGTCCTTAACCAATACACTATTCAGACAATATGTCAGATGGGGAATAAAAATTCCTAAAAAGATTTGGATACTTTCGAAAACCACAATTATAAGAAGCAACCCCCCCCCCCTCAAAAAAAAAAACAAAAAACTTGAAAATAGGCTTTAAGCCATCAGAAGAAATGCTATTCTTTAAGAGGAGGGCTCACTTCATGAGTTCTGTCTTCTGATTGCAGATTTCTTCAAAAATAGATTTATAACTGATTACTAATTTATTTTTTGACTTGTAATTTAGTAGCCACAAACTAAAATATATTTGCCTTGGCATTTGAATTTACATGTGTTATTGTACTTGTCTTGACAGGTTGCTCTATTAAGGGCTCATGCTGGGGAGCATCTTCTACTTGGTATTACCAAACGTTCCATGGTCTTCAAAGATATTTTGGTTTTAGGTAAATTGCTGTCTCTCTTCTATACCAGAATATTTGTGTAGTGTCCATCTCTTTTATAAAGATCCATCTCTCATCTGAACAAAATATCTGTATTTTCTTAAAGGAAACAGCTACGTAATTCACAGAAATAGTAGCGAGATTGAGATAAGCCGTGTTGCGAACAGAATTTTGGATGAACTTGTCCAGCCTTTCCAGGAAATACAAATAGATGACAACGAATTTGCTTGCTTAAAAGCAATTGTATTTTTTGACCCTGGTATGTCTCTAATGTTAAATTTAATGTTTGATGACATTTCTGAAATGTAGAACAGATTATTGCATATTATGAGCTATGGATATTGTACTAAAAGACTGTAATGCATGTAAATGGGCCCAACTGAGAATGACTAGGTGGTATTCAAAATTGTAACAGTATTTTCCTTGCACACCATCTCAGAATAACAGAAGAACACATCTGAATTCATCCACTTCCCTACCCTTCCCCGTTAACTCACAAACAGCTTTGTTCTTAACCCTAGCTGGAGATACAGCTGTTTTTTCAAAGTCTTCTTTGTGAATTCAGAGAAATTAGAAAGTTTTTAAGAAAACAAAAAATGTATGATTTTAAGTACAGTACAGCAAATTATTTGTGAATTCTTCGGTTAGCAAGATTAGTAAGAGGAGTCTGACTATATGTCAGATTTTCTGGTGGTGTATTTTTTATCATTGAGATTATCCTTTATCTCCTGTCCATGTGGAGTAACCAGAAAAAGAAGGTCAAATTAGGAAAAATATTCTATAATGGCAACCAAGATGTCACTTCTGTAGTAGGATGGGAATGTTTTAGGACTTTTACTTTATTTTCCAGTAATATAATGTTTTACTTTGAGAAGGATTGGAGAAAATGTCCAGCAATTATACAAATGACATATTTTAACTCTTTCTTACTAACTCTTTCTTACTGAATTTAAAGTTTAGTGTGATTTGACTTCTTAAAACAAAAGGTATCGGTCTCTTTTAGTTCCCTATACTTTTCTAGTGGTTTTGGGTCACCCCAAGCTGCCTGGGGACTATATTACTCTATATAAAGCATAAAAATCCATAAAGCAATAAAAGTCATATCCAACCATTTTGTCTGGCCATATGAAAAGGAACAATATTTACCCTATGCAACTGCATGGTATATGCAGAGTATTTTTTAGCATAGCCAAATGGTTCAATACACATTTCAGTAGTAAAATGGCAGTTCAGATTGGCTTCCTTTAACCACTTAAGCACCAGCATAACCGCCACAATCGCCGTCATCGACGCACGTTGGGAACGTGGGCCACCCACTCTGCCGTCTCTATGATGGCAGAGTTCCTTGAGCCGGTCATGAGCTGCTTTCAATGGCTCCTGACCCTGCCTATATATATAAGCCAATGTGAGCCCCTTACGTTAATAGACAGGGTCAGGAGCCAATGAAAATGGCTCCTGACCCACTCACAGGGCTCTGCCATTATAGAGACGGCAGAGCGAGTGAGCTGCGGCGGGGAGACAGTGGCGAGATCGTCGGGAGCGATGAAAGCGGTGAGAACGCTGTGTCGGTGAATTGAAATCTATGCCCTGGCAGTCAGGTAGCCATCAAAACAGGGCATAGATTTCAATCGTTAAGGTCCTTAAGTAGATAATAATCTTGATACATTCATGCAGCGGCTAGACATAAACCTACACATCCTTTGATTTTGCATGTCCACCATTCATGAGAAGAAGCCTTTCCTCTTGCCTGCTAGACACATGTAGAAACTGAAAAATTACAATGAATGCATATAAGAGTTTTCTGTTCTTTACAGATGCCAAGGGACTCAGTAATCCAATGAAGATTAAAAATATGCGTTACCAAGTACAGATTAGTTTAGAAGACTACATAAATGACAGACAATATGATTCTAGAGGAAGATTTGGAGAACTTCTTTTACTTCTGCCAACACTTCAAAGCATCACTTGGCAAATGATTGAGCAAATTCAATTTGTAAAGTTGTTTGGAATGGTTAAAATTGATAATCTTCTCCAGGAGATGTTATTAGGAGGTGAGTCTTGCTACAAACTGCAGACAACACATGATCATGTTATGGTGATGATCAGATTACACCAAGTTGAACTGCTTTGTGTTGATTATTTAGTTGTGTTTTCCTCTAGAAAAAAAATGCACATTCTTCTTTACTAGTCACTGGACTTAGTGAGTCCAATGTAATTTCAATATGAATCCCTAAAGTGGTAAGTTTCAGAGCATTTTTTTAACCTTTGGTAGTCTACTTTAAATTCACGAGATAAAGGGACCCTGAGCTTACCTGGGGCTTCTCCAGCCCACTGTAAGCCATGAGGTACCCCGGCATCCTCCTGTCCTGGCTCCTCTCTCGGTCCCGGCTGGCTCCATTATTGTAGGACTTTGGCCTGAAGTCGTCAGGGCTGCTTCCCGCTTTGCCTATACATGTCATCACACCAGCTGACGTGAGAGCCCTGCGCATACACGGTTCTCTAATATTGAACCGCGCATGCATAGGACTCTCACGCTGATCGGCGTGATGACGTGTATCAGCAAAGTGAGAAGCAGCACTGATGACTTCAGGCCGAAGTCATGACAAAGAATGATGGAGCCACCAGCCAGGACTGGGAGAAGAGCCAGTAGGATGCTGTGGGACCTCGCTGCCTACGGTGGGCTGGGGGAAGCCCCAGGTAAGTCACAGTTTCATTTTTAAGGACTGCTCAGGGTCCCTTTAAAGAGTAACTAAATACAACTTAGTTTATACATTTTTTTACAGTATGAATTAATAAATTGTTTAGTCTTTATCCATTGTAAAATCTTCCCTTGCCCTGCTTTACATTTTTAAATTTATCAGAGACACCAACATCTTTCCTGCTGGCAAGATTAGCTACTGTGGAATGTTCTATTCTTCCATCTGTGAAATGAGTAAGGACATCTGATCTCCCAAAGTACTCTTGGGGAGAAGGCTGCACTGCATCATAGCCTAGGCTATTCATAGCCTGGGTTAAACATCACCGGGAGGATGGTCAGGGACGGATTTTTACTTTTTACCACTCTAGGCCAACTCGTGTGTGCACATGCAATATTCTACAATATTATGCCACTGCCTCCCATGCCTGCTGCCCAGGTGATGTTCTGGCATTTTTTGAATTCTCTTGGCCTTCAGAAAGGTCCTTCCACTCTACATGTCAATAGATGTAGCATGGCAGGGAAGAGTTAACCTTTGTAAGTGCATGAGCTTTGAATTGTATGGCACCCAAAACAAGTTAACTTCCAACACGCTTCTCTCCTACTGAAGCACATCTCTTTTGGGTTAGTATAGGGTTATCAGACATGGAAAATGGGTGGATTATGGTTACTGTTAGATCAGGAGATCAGGGTTAAGCATTAAGTTAAAGTAATATAAAGATGGTTAGGGAACATCAAGTCTAGTGCCTTGGGCAATTTTGGCGTTAGGCTAGGGATTTGAGAATAGAATTATGGGAATGGGGCTGAAATTGAGTTATTATTATTATTATCATCATTTATTGTATTTATAAAGTGCCAACATATTACGCAGCGCTGGACATTAATTTAGGTTACAGACAATATTTAGGGGTGACAAACAGCAATATGACCATACAGGAATACAAGAAAACCAGATCACACAGCACAGTATGAGTACAAGGTAGTGCTTAGTCAGTCACTGGAGGGGAGCATGGAGATTAGGCAAGTTAGGTTCACTCAAATGCATAGCATGGGTGCACAGTAATGGAGGTGCATGATCAGGTAGGACACAAAAGGAGGAGGACCCTGCCCAAAGGCTTACAATCTAGAGGGAAAGGTAGGGACACGAGAGGTAGGGGACCAGAGTTCAGCTGTGGGTTTAGAGCAATTGTGAGGGGTGGTAGGCCAGAGTGAAAAGGTGAGTTTTAAGGGCCTTCTTGAAGGTGTTGAAGGAGGGGGCTGCCCTAATGGGTGGAGGTAGGGAGTTCTATAGTGTTGGAGCGGCTCTTGAGAAGTCTTGGAGGCGTGCATGGGACTGGGTGATGCGGGGGACGGTCAGGCGAAGTTCATTGGAGGAGCGGAGTGAGCGGCTTGGTGTGTATCTCTGAGTAAGATCAGAAATGTAGGTTGGACAGGTTTTGTGGACGGATTTGTAGGTCAGACACAATATATTGAATCTGATTCTGGACTGGATAGGAAGCCAGTGGAGGGATTCACGGAGGGGAGCCGCCCTGTTGGAGTGATGGGAGGAGTGGATAATTCTGGCTGCCGCATTCATGATAGACTGCAGTTAGGTTTAATGATCAGAAGATAACGGTGATTCATTTCTGAGCTTCACTGAAGAATGGTTAGTGATATTGCTATATACTCTCTAAACTTTGACTATGTTAGGGATTAGATTGTGAGCTCTTCTTAGGACAGTCAGTGACATAACTATGTACTCTGCAAAGTAGTGCAGAAGATGTCAGTGCTATATGAATAAATAAATAATAATAATAATAATAATAATAATAATAATAATAATAATAATAATAATAATAATAATAATAATAATTATTATTATTATTATTATTATTATTATTATTATTATTATTATTATTATTATTATTATTATTATTATTATTATTATATGCTAGGACATTAGACCATACCTTCAGCAGGGATTATAATGTGAGCTCCCTGAGGATAGTTAGGGGCATGACTATGTACTTTAAAAAGTGCATAGTCCACAACAAGCAAACTGCAGCGAGTCCCTGTGGAATAGGCCTAGTCAGGTCTATGTTGCCGGTGCACAATCCCTCTGTGGGTCACCACTCCACACACGGTTCAATGTAGTAAATACGAAGGAGGCACTCAATTGGCTTCAAACTTGCGTTTTATCAAATCCCAGTAATACACATGTATTACTACATGTGTATTACTGGGATTTGATAAAACGCAAGTTTGAAGCCAATTGAGTGCCTCCTTCGCATTTACTACTTTAAAAAGTGCTGCAGAAGATGTCAGTGTAATAATAATAATAATAATAATAATAATAATAATAATAATAATGTAGGATATTAGACTATGACTATGGAAGAGTTAGATTGTGAGCTCCTCTGAGGACAATCAGTGACATGACAATGTACGCTGTAAAGGACTGCATAAGATGTCAACTATATATATCTGTTAATAATAATAATAATTAGAATGACACGTTATTTAAGTGCTCTTATAGAGGGAGAGAGAGGAGGATAGTAGAGGGGGAGAGATAGGGAGAGAGCAAAAGTCAGAACATCCAGTCTATATATTCTTTCATGTTCATTGATCAGAGCAGTTTAAAGAAAGAGGATCAACACAACAGCAAGGCATAAGAAATTGTAGCCTCTATATTTCCACTTACTTTTATTTTTCTATAAAAAAAAAGACTAAAGAGATATGAGTATTCCATTTCTAATATTTTGTGAATTAACATTTAAACATTTTACAGTTATTAAAAAAATGTTATTCAACTGTTTAAGGTATTTTATAAAAAGACAAACACCAACAAAATAAAGCTCTAACTGTCTACTGTATGTTTGCCTGCTCATGTGCAATGAAAAAAAAAGTCAATAAAAGTCTAAAAAGTATTTTTTCCAATAATTGTATGTTATTTCAATAGGTTTAACAACTGAGTCTAGTCACATTCACCATCCAATACATACTCATATAGCTCAAGATCCCATAGTTGGACAGACTCTGCTTATAAGCTCTATGTCTTCTGCAATTCACTCAGAACAGATTGGTGAGTATACTGATCATGCTATTTCTAACTTCCTAAGTAATGTATGCAAGTGATTCCTGTCATTTAGTAAGACTCTACAGCTCTAGCAAAATGTCAGGGAAACTTCATTGTTCACAATGCGGTGTGATCACACTGTAAGTATGGTGCTGGCTGACATGATGGTGTTGCTTAGCAGTGGTTTTATATTTATAGTAGTCAATACAAAATGCCTATCAATGCCAGTGAAATCACCATCAAGCAACAGTTACTTAATCTCAGAGACTGTCAGGACACCGTGTGATAAAAGAGGTGGTCACCATTGCAAGTTAGCATGAACAATAAGTACCTCTTAATGCCAGGCAATGCTTCCAGTGCCAGTTGATGTCTGTTAGTCACCGCCAGTTAGTGCCTGCCAAGCATTCACTGCCAAGCAACTCCTACTAAGATGCAAATCAACACTAGCATTTCCAGTGCATCTTGTGTGTAGGTGCCGTAGGGCGCTTTACCATCTAATTTGATAAAAGTATATATTTATTTTATCCTATTACTATAATTGTAAGAGCAGTTTTGCCAAAATAATACCTCTGGTCTTTCTATGTGCCTTTCAACACCCATATAAAGTTGAAATGGAAGGACACACATACGCACGCACGCACGCACGCACGCACACACACTGAATTCCTTGCATTGATCAAAAAGATTCATGATTGAAACTGACATTAACAATAGATCAAGTGACTTCTCTGACACTTATTATTTGTGGACTGACCCATGCCAAAATAGTTGGTAAAGTCCAGTCAGTGTTTGGTTTTCCTGCAACCAAATCCCATCTACCAACCAATTCCTAAATTTTATTAGGTATTGGAACACAGGGACAGTTGACTCTGCTACCAGTGGTTGATAAAGCTTTTCCTGTGGTCAGAGGCTAAGTGGCCACCTGTTCTTTATGAATAAAGGGATGCTACTCCTAGTGAGAAACAGAGACCAGGGGATGGAGTCACTCAAAGTGGATCCTGGAGATGCTGGTAAATGCTGAAGAAAAAAAAGCCCAAAAGAATATAAGTCCCATAAGCTGCCCAGAAGTAAAAGTCCTCAGATAGACTCCATATATGTATAACCAAATTAATTTTAGCACTGTATGGTACTTCAAATATCACACTGTCTCCAACACCCTTCAAAGTGCAGGGACAAAAAGTAGGGATAATAAAAATTGCACCCTGCAGAAAGAAAACACAGAGACAACAGGAGCCCAAATGGTGCAGTATGTCACAGTACCAGAAGTATGTAAAATATGTGAATGTATTATACTCACAAAGGTGGGTTGCAGAAGGGCAACCGACCACTACAAGCAGGTGGAGATGTATAACTCCACTCGGGTGACCAGACGGAGCTGGTGATGGTCGCACTCTTGATAACAAGCAAACCTCAAATGACCTAAATTGGTCAAAGAGGGTTGATCCCCCTCCAAAAGGAGGGTGAAGGCACAAGGTAAAAGGGGAAAAAGGCGCCCAGAGCGGATAAAATACGTTAAAAACAAATAAAATGAAAAAAGTGAGGTGGTGTAAGGCTCCTTATTTGTGGCTACAAGCACTATTAGGCACTGCTATTTGGCCTGAGGAAGTGGGTATGCACCCACGAAACGCGTTGCCAGTGCAATAAAATTCTATTAATACGTGAATTTGTCTTCATTGAGGTAAGCCACCTCACTTTTTTCATTTTATTGGTTTTTAACATATTTTATCTGCTCTGGGCGCCTCTTCCCCCTTTACCTTCAAAGGGCAGGCTTACCAGTTTCCAAAAAGACCCAGATTATAAGGTCTAAGCGTATGTCTGGTCACCATAACGATAAAAACTCCTCATGGTCATCATCAAACTTCAGAGTGTCAGCTGCCCTCCCTCATACAGCACAGATGTTCCCAGCTCCCAGTTCTTCATTTAAATACAAACACTTTTATTGTGTATAAAAACAACTCCAATACTCATGTAAGGGCCCTTATGGCAGGGATCCTCAGTAGAATGTGCATCATATATATATATATATATATATATATATATATATATATATATATATAAATTTTTGAAAGCCCCGATGATGAAAGCGGCACCCCATTGATATATATATATATATATATATATATATATATATATATATATATATATATATATATATATATATTGCACTTTCTACTTTCTACTGAGGGTCCCTGCAATAAGGGCCCTTATGTCAGTATTGAAGTGGTTTTTATACGCTGAAGTTAATCTGGTTATGAAATATCCATTGCTACAATGTGCCCTACCCATTGTCATAAGACCACGGCCTGTGGAAGGAGCAGACATCAAAGTACACTAATTTTTGGGCACGAGCAAGAAGGGGAAAGTATGATACTGGGCATTGTGACAAACAGACAAAGACACATGGGGGGGGGGGGGGGGGGGTCACTGGCACATTTGTAGCTAGGTTTTTTTTCATCCCATTTTTGAAGTGATATTCTGATAGTCCTGGAAAGGTGCTGAAGGTGTCCAATTAAGTTTAACTCTTTACTTTTTTCTTTCTTTCTGTCTTGTCTGTCACCATTTCAAACATATGTATAATTATAATAATAATATATTCTCACAGCACAGAAGTAGTAGTCATCAAATTGTGCATGTATTTTATTTAATCTAAAGGTGGCCCCATACCATACATTTCCTTTTCAATTCAAGAATTACAGTCAATTGGATTTGATTCATTGTAACATTTAAAAATTCTGAACACTGTACCACACCAGTTCAATTTTTCCCAATTATGAAAAAAAATTTGAAAACTCAGCAAAAAAATGCTTGGCTTTATACATTAAGAAATTAACAATCTACCCTACAACTGTAACGATCGGTGGGCGCAGAGAGTATCTGATTACCGGTGATCTGCAGTATCACCGGAAATACAGATATATACCAGATTATAAGTGAACTGCAGTCTCACCGATAATCCGATATACAAACTAACCTCTGATCACCCGAGTAGAGTGTAGTGTTTGGTGTAACTGTAACACTAAGAGGACAAGGCCTCAATGCAGTAAGGAGTACTGCACAGATTCCTTCCGCAGACCTGAGCTCTCCAAGACGGGAGGAGTCAGACTGATAGTAGGAAGGAATATCTGAAAGTGACCCTCAGGAGGAAGGATCGCTAACAGAGCGAGGAACCGCCTCTAACGGTAAGGTCGGTTCTCGAGGTCGGACAAGCCAGGTCGTACACACACGGACAGATAAAGTACAGGATCGGGAGGCAAAGGCAGAGTCAAAGTACAGGCAGGGTTCAGCAACGGGGTATCAGAAATATCGGGGTACAAAATCAGGAGGCAGAAGCAGAGTCAAGGAACGAGCCGGGGTTCGGCAACAGAGTATCAGAAATATCGAGGTGCAAGATCAGAGTTCAGGAGGATAGTCGAGGCAGGCAAAAAGTCATAACATATAATCACAATCAAACTAGTACTTTAGCTATCAAATATCTAGCTAAGTGTAGGATTACAGCTCCAGCTGGTCCCGGCACACTTCAGGATCTGACTACGGATCTGGGTGCTCCCACGTATGTGATCGCACGCCAGACAAAGAGCAAGTGAACAACCAGCAGTATATATACTCTAGGACCTTTCCAGGACCTCCCTAATTGCTGGTCCAATGGGAGCAGTGGAATTTGTCAGCTGACCCAGCTGGTCAGCCGACACCCTTCTAACTGCTATTTAAACTCTGCCTCTGTGCTCGCGCGCGTGTAAGTCTGAATCTTGGTGGACTATCAGTCCCAGCCACACCAGTACTGTTTTGCAATGTATCTAATGCAGGGGTCGCCTCTGATGTGGATTCCGCCGTTACCAATGCGGATTCCGCCGCACTGCCCATGCGGCATGCGGCGTTTTTTCCGCGTTGTGACGCCATGCTGGACGCGGAAACAGCCGCCTCACCTCGAGAGACGGCGGCTTTTCCGCGTTTCCTCACAGTACCCCCCTCCCGAGGAGTGGACTCCGGACAACTCCCACCAGGCTTCTCGGGATGTACAGCATGAAATTCCTTCACTAACTCGTCCGCATGCATGCGGTTCCTAGGTACCCATTGCCTCTCCTCAATCCCGTACCCCTTCCAATGTACGAGGTACTGTACCGAGTTCTGTACAGTACGTGAATCTATGATCTTCTCCACTTCGTACTCGGGTTGGGCATCCACCAACACGGGAGGAGGAGGAGTAGGACCTACCTGGACTGCTGGTTTAAGAAGGGACACGTGGAAGGACCTCACCCCCCGCATGCTGGTGGGAAGGTCAATGGAATAAGTAACATTATTAATCTTCTTGGTCACGGAAAATGGGCCCACAAACCTGGGACCCAGTTTGGCAGATGGCTGCTTCAGGGTCAAGTGACGTGTGGACACCCAGACTAGATTCCCTGGCCGAAACTTCCATTCCACGGACCGTCTCTTATCTGCTTGACCCTTCTGACTCTGGAACGCCTTCTGTAAATTCCCCTTAACAATTCCCCAATTGTCCCTGAGTGATCTCTGCCAATTTTCCAGTGCTGGAAATGGAGACGAGACAACTGGAAAAGGGGAAAATTTGGGTGACCTCCCTGTTACAATCTGAAATGGGGAAAACCCAGACGAGGAATTCTTTAAATTATTTTGAGCGAATTCCGCGAAGGGCAAAAATTTCACCCAGTCACTCTGCGCCTCAGAAACGTAGCATCTCAGAAATTGCTCCAGGGATTGGTTAATGCGTTCTGTCTGCCCATTGGTCTGTGGGTGGTAGCCTGACGAGAAAGACAATTTCATGCCCATTTGGTGGCAAAATGCCCTCCAGAATCCAGACACAAACTGGACTCCCCTATCAGACACGATGTCTTCCGGAATGCCATGCAGCCGGAAGATGTGAATGATAAACAATTCAGCCAGTTCTTGAGCCGAGGGGAGTCCTTTCAGGGGCACAAAATGGGCCATTTTGCTAAACCGATCGACTACCACCCAAATGACCGACATGCCTTCAGACCTGGGCAATTCCCCCACAAAATCCATGGACAAGTGGGTCCATGGCTCACTCGGGGTGGGCAAAGGCTGCAACCTTCCTACAGATGCCAGCCGGGAGGGCTTACTCCGGGCGCACACCGCACACTCCCTAACATACTCCTTGCAATCTGTTGCCAAGGAAGGCCACCAAGCACACCTGGCAATCAGATCCTGCATTCTGGCAGCTCCAGGATGACCAGCATTCTTATGGGCGTGAAAGAGTTGCAGAACCTGTAACCGGAATGGTAGTGGTATGAACAAGACCCCTTCGGGTTTCCCTTCAGGAACCTCCTGCTGAAAGGGACCCAAGATCTCTGTCCACTCTTCCCAAGACTCCGTGGCGGCTAACACCAGTTTCTGCGGAATGATGGATTCAGGAGTGTGAGGCTGTGCTGTCTCAGGTTCGAAACACCTGGAGAGGGCATCTGCCTTGATGTTTTTGCTACCTGGAGTGTATGTGATTATAAACCTGAATCTCGTAAAAAACAAGGACCACCGGGCCTGACGAGGACTAAGCCTCTTAGCCCCCTCGATGTACTCCAAGTTCTTGTGGTCGGTGTAAACAGTGATCGTGTGCTCTGCCCCCTCCAACCAGTGGCGCCACTCCTCAAATGCCAATTTAATGGCCAGGAGCTCTCTGTTGCCTATATCGTAGTTTCTCTCCGCCGGAGAGAACCTACGGGAAAAGTACGCACAGGGGTGTAGTCTTCCCTGTAACCCTGATCGCTGAGACAGCACAGCCCCTACCCCGACCTCCGAGGCATCGACCTCAACAATGAACGGATAAGCGGTGTCAACATGTCTCAGGATTGGTGCGGAACAAAACAATTTTTTCAGACTAGAAAATGCATTCTGAGCCTCCGGAGACCAGTGGGTAGTATCTGCCCCCTTTTTTGTGAGACTGGTAAGGGGTGCAATGATCGTGGAGTACCCTTTTATAAACCTCCTATAATAATTTGCAAAACCCAGGAATCTCTGGAGGGCTTTCAGACCCACAGGTTGCGGCCATTCTAGGACAGCTGTGACTTTAGCAGGGTCCATTGACAGACCTGAGGTAGAAATCACATACCCCAGAAACGTGACGGATGTCACCTCAAAAATACACTTTTCTAACTTGGCGTAGAGTCTATTCTGTCTTAATTTGTTTAGGACTAATTTCACATGGACCCTGTGTTCAAGGAGGTTATTGGAATAAATTAATATATCATCGAGGTATACCAGTACGAATTTACCCAATACCTCCCGGAATACCTCATTGATTAGTTCCTGGAAGACGGCGGGCGCATTGCACAACCCGAAGGGCATCACTAAGTATTCGTAATGCCCGTCGGGTGTGTTAAAGGCCGTCTTCCATTCATCGCCCCTTCTAATGCGGATTAGGTTGTATGCCCCCCTCAGATCTAACTTAGAAAAGATCTTTGCAGTAGTGACCTGCGTGAATAAGTCGTCTATCAATGGTAACGGATAGCGATTCTTCACCGTGATTTTATTGAGACCTCGGTAGTCGATACAAGGTCGAAGACCCCCGTCTTTTTTCTTAACGAAAAAGAAACCGGCCCCAGCAGGTGACCGAGAGGGCCGAATAAACCCCTTGGCCAGGTTGTCACAAATGTACTCCTGCATGGCCAACTTCTCGGGACCGGACAAGTTATACAGGTGACCCCTAGGGGGCATACAACCAGCACGGAGATCAATGGGGCAATCGAACGGGCGATGAGGAGGTAATTGATCAGCAGACTTGGGACAAAAGACATCAGAAAAATCGGAATACACCTCGGGAACACCCTCCACGTACACCTTGGTCTGACCCAATGTCACCTTTCCTAGACACTGTTGGTGACAACGATCAGACCATCTGGTTACCTGACCCGTGGCCCAGTCGATTTGTGGAGAGTGGGCCTGTAACCAAGGCATACCTAAGATAATAGTGGAGGTTGACATGTTCAAAACGAAAAACTGTAACTGTTCCCCATGCAATACCCCTATCGTGACCCTCACCTGCGGAGTCTGAGACAGGGGACGATCCCGTTGCAGCGGGGAATCGTCTACTGCCGTGACCTGAATGGGGGGACTTACTGGAGTGAGAGGAATACCCAACTCCCGAGCAAATTCAAGGTTCATAAAATTGGCCGCTGAGCCAGAGTCAATAAAAGCTTCAGTGTCCACAGACTTATCCTCCCACATAATAGTACAGGGGAGAAGTAACTTCTTCTCTTTTTGGGGTGAGAATGAAGTGCCTAGGGTGTCACCCCCCACTACTCCTAGGCAGACCCGTTTCCCGACTTGTTAGGGCAGTTTCGCACCCTGTGCCCTGCTTCTGCACAATACAGGCACAGTTGTTCTGTTATTCTCCGCCTACGTTCCACCTGGGTCAATCTTGATCGACCAATTTGCATGGGTTCGGGTGGTGGTGAGGCTGGAGAGGGTGACACCGGTGGAGATGCCGTTACTGCGGGCGTACCAGAAGGTGCCACATACGAAGTCACCCTGACCCGGTGACTGCCCCTAGTCTGCCTCTGATGGCGTAGTCGACGATCGACTCTGATGGCCGATGATATGGCCTCATCGACTGTTGCGGGCTCGGGTAAGGTTAGCATCAAATCAGAGACCTCCTCCGACAACCCAGATAGAAAATAATCCATCAGAGCAAAATTGTCGAATCTGGCGGTAACAGACCACCTACGAAATTCTGCTGCGTAATCCTCGACCGACCCTCTGCCTTGCCGCAAAAGTTTGAGCTTTCGCTCTGAAGTTGCCGCAAGGTCAGGGTCGTCGTATATTACGGCCATAGCCTTAAAAAATTCCTCGACTGAGGTCAGAGCTAAACTAGTGGGGGACAGGTTGTATGCCCAGGACTGGGAATCACCAGTTAACAGTGTTTTAATGAAAATGACCCGTTGGGTCTCAGTCCCCGAGGATCGGGGTCTTAACTCGAAGTATGACAACACTCTACTCTTGAAATTCCGGAAGTCAGACTTGTGGCCGGAAAATTTATCAGGTACAGGCATACGTATGTCATCACTAGGAGGGGATCGCACTGAATCAACTGACGTCTGGAGGGTTTGCACAGAGCCTGAAAGGGCATCAATCAAAGCTTTGTGCTGGCCCAGTGCTTGATGAAGGTTATCCACCGAAGTGGCAAGCATACCCAGACGACCAGTGTTTGCGTCCATTTTGTTTTTTGGTCTGGCGTTCTGTAACGATCGGTGGGCGCAGAGAGTATCTGATTACCGGTGATCTGCAGTATCACCGGAAATACAGATATATACCAGATTATAAGTGAACTGCAGTCTCACCGATAATCCGATATACAAACTAACCTCTGATCACCCGAGTAGAGTGTAGTGTTTGGTGTAACTGTAACACTAAGAGGACAAGGCCTCAATGCAGTAAGGAGTACTGCACAGATTCCTTCCGCAGACCTGAGCTCTCCAAGACGGGAGGAGTCAGACTGATAGTAGGAAGGAATATCTGAAAGTGACCCTCAGGAGGAAGGATCGCTAACAGAGCGAGGAACCGCCTCTAACGGTAAGCCCGGTTCTCGAGGTCGGACAAGCCAGGTCGTACACACACGGACAGATAAAGTACAGGATCGGGAGGCAAAGGCAGAGTCAAAGTACAGGCAGGGTTCAGCAACGGGGTATCAGAAATATCGGGGTACAAAATCAGGAGGCAGAAGCAGAGTCAAGGAACGAGCCGGGGTTCGGCAACAGAGTATCAGAAATATCGAGGTGCAAGATCAGAGTTCAGGAGGATAGTCGAGGCAGGCAAAAAGTCATAACATATAATCACAATCAAACTAGTACTTTAGCTATCAAATATCTAGCTAAGTGTAGGATTACAGCTCCAGCTGGTCCCGGCACACTTCAGGATCTGACTACGGATCTGGGTGCTCCCACGTATGTGATCGCACGCCAGACAAAGAGCAAGTGAACAACCAGCAGTATATATACTCTAGGACCTTTCCAGGACCTCCCTAATTGCTGGTCCAATGGGAGCAGTGGAATTTGTCAGCTGACCCAGCTGGTCAGCCGACACCCTTCTAACTGCTATTTAAACTCTGCCTCTGTGCTCGCGCGCGTGTAAGTCTGAATCTTGGTGGACTATCAGTCCCAGCCACACCAGTACTGTTTTGCAATGTATCTAATGCAGGGGTCGCCTCTGATGTGGATTCCGCCGTTACCAATGCGGATTCCGCCGCACTGCCCATGCGGCATGCGGCGTTTTTTCCGCGTTGTGACGCCATGCTGGACGCGGAAACAGCCGCCTCACCTCGAGAGACGGCGGCTTTTCCGCGTTTCCTCACAACAACATTCAATTTTCATCAAAATTGATCAGAAAATTCACCACTCCCAATCGACTTGTATAGAAAAAACATCTCGAACAAATTAAAAACAAAAACGGTTGAATTTTTCTGTATAACCAATCATTTTTATCAATTTGCTAGAAAATTGGATAATTTCATTGTATCATGTATGGCCACCTTGAGTGTGTTGAAATTGTTTTTTATTTTGTTTTTCAGCTACCCCTGAAACTCCTTTGCCTTCTCCTCCTCAAGGATCAGTACATGAACAGTATAAGATATCCACAAACCACGCAACTGTCATTACACATCAGTCGATTGTGAAGCAAAAACCTTGATATTTTTGTGGATATTAATTGAGAAAATGGACACTGCCAGTTTCTGCATCCTTCAATATGCATTGCAACTTGACTTGAAGTATAATAAAGTTGACTAGAAATGGAGAATTCTAGTTGGTATTGGTAATTGTAACTTGCTAAACTAGCTATTTCATACATCAGTCCTTTTATTAATTTCATACTTTTCCTAATGATATTGTTGTATGTTGAAATTAATAAACTGATATATTTTGGCAATATATTATAATATTGCTATTTTGCTATTTGTTCTTGCATACATTCAAATATATGATATGCAATTTATAATTTATGTTCTTTTATTAAAATGTGTTATTATGTTTTACTGCAAAACTATATTTAGTCCTACGTTTGATATACTAGCCAAATGTTTCAAAGTAATATTAATTTTTTTTTCTTAAATCCAATTAAGCTTGCAGGTTAGGTTTTGCTAGAGTTAATGTTGATATTAGTGTAATAAATATGCTTTTTTTCATAACATTTTTGTTTATTAGATAAAATTGCATCGGAAACACATTTTTACAGTAATACAACACACATATTATCATTATAAAAGCACAATAAGAGGTTTTTGTGTAATAAAATAAATATGTGTCAATGTTTACAGTACATGAGTACAAAACCTACTGTGACACTCTTTAATATTTCTTTATTTTTATCTTTGCAGAGTGAATTTATTTATCAGTGATATATCTTAATGTAGAAATGCAATTAAGCCATAAATATCTGGAGTGCAGAAATATAGCCAAATGGCATAATACTGTCAAAGATACAATAAAGATTTACTATAAGTGATAATAACTTTAAAAAGTCACCTTCTTTTCATTTACAGTATATATTTTATGCTGGTGTTTGAACACTGGCCACCCTTGGTTTACTTAGAAGAACTTGTAAAACATTGTAGGTTGTGCAGACAATATTAATAATATGGGATGTAAGCAAATGGTGGTGAAACACAATATAAATGGATTAACCCTCCCTGGCGGTATGAAAAATTCCGCCAGGGGGCAGCGCAGCAGTTTTTTTTTATTTTATTTTATTTTTTTAAATCATGTAGCGAGCCCAGGGCTCGCTACATGATAGCCGCTGCTCAGCCGCATCCCCCCGCCCGCTTCGATCGCCTTCGGCGATCTCCGATCAGGAAATCCCGTTCAAAGAACGGGATTTCCTGGAGGGCTTCCCCCGTCGCCATGGCGATGGGACGGGATGACGTCACCGACGTCAGCGACGTCGGGACGTCATTGGGAGTCCCGAACCACCCCTCAGCGCTGCCTGGCACTGATTGGCCAGGCAGCGCATGGGGTCTGGGGGGCGCGCGCCGCATCAGATAGCGGCGATCGGGCGGGGGCCAGCGGCGATCAGAGTGCTGGCGCAGCTAGCAAAGTGCTAGCTGCGTCCAGCAAAAAAAAAATTATGAAAATCGGCCCAGCAGGGCCTGAGCGGCACCCTCCGGCGGCTTACCCCGTGTCCAGCACGGGGTTACCGCTAAGGAGGTTAAAGAGTGTATACAAAACAAGTGGCACAATAATAGTATTACTATTTATATAGCACCCACATCTTCTGCAGCACTGTACAGAGTATATATATTGTCTTGTCACTAACTGTCTTTCAGTGGAGCTCACAATCTATTTCCTACTATAGTTATAGGTCTATGTACGATATGTATCATACGTATCATAGTCTAGGGCCAATTTAGGGGAAGCCAATTAACTTATCTGTATGCTTTTGGGATGTTGGAGGAAACCAGAGTGCCCAGAGGAAACCCACGCAGACACAGGGAGAACATACAACCTCCTTGCAGATGTTGACCTAGCTGGGATTCAAATCGGGGACCCAATGCTGCAAGGCAAGAGCACTAACCACTACGCCACCGTGCTGTGCATTTTTGGTACAAAATAATACATTGCCATCGGAAAACCATCAATCAAATAAGCCCCACCACCACCATGCCTCACCAGAGCAGTTTGACCCAATGGTTAGAGAGGGTCACAAATCACTTTTAGGACAATTATGGGTCACCCACTGCCTGTTCGATGCAGTACTTCTTACTCACACTTGTACTTTCAGCTTCTTCACCGGAATCAATCACTATATCAAAGACATAAGCTGATGCATAGCATAAAATCCTTAACAAACTTTATCAACACATGATTTCACACTCACACGTATCCAGCAGATGTACATGCAGAGAGTTTTAGCAACTGGCTCTCCACCATGTGTTGTGTGTGTTGGTCAGCCGGAAGTGCAGTTTCCTGTCTGCTTATTATCCCATCAGATGAGTGGCTGCCTTGGCTGTTCTGGACTAGATACCACAAAACATGTGTGCTCCTACTTCCCATTTCCGTGTATGACTATGCCTTACATGTTTCTTTTCCATAGTGATACATCAGAACAGTGAAACTGTAGCCATATGCACTGGAAGAGGGAGCAGTGGCAGAGAGAGTTAAGTTACCTGCATGACCATAACATGTTGCCATAGTGCTCCATGCCGTGTTCCATCCTCCTGGCGTTTCCGGTTTTATGGGCAGAACTTCTGCTATGAACCACAGCATTTAGTATTATGGCAGAAGATGGTCATCCAGGTAACTGAACCCTTTCAGCCACAGCTACCTCCTTGAACACACACAGGTACAGTTTTGCTTCTTGCAAAACTGTGCTTGCTCATCCCTAGTTCTGAGTTCTACTGTAGTATCAGAAAACAACAATATTATACTATGATTGAGGAAGGGTGGATCCAGTCTTATTTTTCTCAGCCAGCCATCTGAATTAGGTTGACCTCATCCTGGCTATAACCCGTTTATTGAAGTTTTCAAATAGAACTAACAACACATTTTCTTAATTTTCAAATTCCTGCTGATCCTGGATAAGAAAATATTTGGGCTTATGAAAGCCAGCACCTGCCAAAAAATTATCTAGATTTTTTTTTATTGAACTCTTTATGGAAATTGGCAAGGAAATAATTGTGCCCCTTAGGCCAGGAACACACTTGTCTGTTAAGGGGTCATACTTGCTCCCCCGTTTTTCTGAGTAATTTGGGGTTTTCGGGTGTTTGGCGACTGTGTTTGTGATTGACTTTTTTGTGTTTGTTCACAATTGCAGCAAATATTGCAAAATGCATTGTAATTGTAAACATGCACAGCAAGCAGAAAAAAAGCAGTATTATCTGGAGTGTAATTGTTTGCTGATGCTGAAAGTTGAATAGAATTGTAAATTCTTGCCTTAAACTGGCAATACAAGCATAAATTATTACTGGCAGATTCGCTCATTTTGGTTGAATCTTTTGGTGATTTATGTTGCATCAAGCCACATATACGTAACTTCGCAGCATAATTTGCAATTATGATGCAAAATCGTAATGCATACTTTCAACAAACCCCAAAATAACTTCTAGGTGTGAAGTCCTTGGTTTCATTATTTTAAATCCTAATTTCACAATTAAGCAAAATTTCCCATAATTCTAATTACACAAAATTCTGTGTAATTTTGCATTAACTTGTATTTAAATGCAATTTTGAGTAATTATTTTTAATTATGCAAAACATGTGGGTAATTACTTATAATAACGTGACATTTCTTGTAATTTATGTATAATTTATAATTTTGTTGCACATACACTTGTAATTAAGCAACATTTTTTGTAATGTATGCATAATTTTTGTAATTACGATTTAGCTGTTGGTCATAATCATACTTACGAACATTATGCAAATGTATGTGTAAGCAAAATTTGCCAATTACGATAATCACTCAATTGTACCTCCTCTTAATTCAGGAAGCTCTTTAATTCAGAATTATGCAATTCAGCCAATAAGGTATACAGCTAGCCTGAAAAGTCAGGTGGCTATTGGTATTTCAGGGCCACAGAGTGTGTATCTCCAAACTGCTGATTACTTCAAAGAGAAGAGGCAGCCTCTGTAGTGGGGCGGGGAACAATACTAGAAGTAAGAGTAGTTTGTTCGCATTCTCTGATTGGCCAAATAATTCCAGACTCTGCAATCTCTGATTGGTCCAATGCTTCAGAGTTCTGTGACTGGTCTATAATTACCGAGTTGCAGCAATGCAGTATATCCACAGAAATCCGATTTCCGAGTTCCGTTTTCCAAAATACAGAGATTTCAATTCCACAAAATCCAAATGAGCATCCATAAACCCCAATAGTTGCTAAGAATACATTAATCCTACATGCATTAAACAATATATAAATGTATCTGGCTAATATATATATATATATATATATATATATATATATATATATATATATACTAAAATACATATCTTAGGTTCTCCCTAAATTGTTCATTATATGGATTGAAGGGACATAAATATACTCCATCCTATTAAATATGACATCCGGCTAGTAGGTTGGACATAAATGGACCAGTCACAAAGATACATGCAAACTGGCAAATTTACCAGCATGCTGGTCATGTCGTTAATTAATAGGAACATTCAAGTTTCCTAAGCTTGCAAAGAAATGTAAAGGTATTACCTAAACAACTTTTGTTATGTCTTGGGATTGAAGTGATAAAGACAAGTCTTTCGGCATCCGTTTTGGAGTATTTTAGGATGCTTATACTTAAGTTTAATTTAAGTGTTTTAAAATGCAACCTTTGATTATTAAGACATTATTTGTTTGGTGTCTGCTGGGGGGGCAGAAAGCAAATGATATTAAAGGTCATAGAAAAATTAAAACAAAGGATGTAATGTTTTTGCACCATTAAATAGCGGTGGCTCAACGGATGAGAGCAGATGAGGCGAAGCACCAGCAGAGCGTTTTTATCTACTCATCGCTCTGCTCCTGTTCCAATAATTAAATCAACTAAAGATTTTAAAACATGCAACTTGTAAAAATACCATGGCAGCAGAGCTAAAAACTATTATATTACCAACACTTCTAGCCATAACAATTTCCATCCTTAACTTAGCCATTTAAGTAAGTTATTGCTGTATTTTTTTAAGCCTTCACACCATAGGAGGTTCCTTAAAAGCTGCGACTGGAAACCAAGAAAGTTTAAATTACAGAGAGAAAATATTTTTTTGCTGTGTCTCTATTGCTGGCTATCTAACTTAATAATCATAATTTGTGCAATTTCCATTATATCACATAGATTAACTGTTGCATTTTAACATTGCCACACTAAGGCACCAATGAGCATCTAGAAATAAAGTTCAACATTTACTCAGGAGGAGTCCTTGTGCAATTAATTCTATGGTCTTTTGTAGATGCTGCAGATGGACTGTGTGTGGAATCATTATACTGGAAATGGAGATAGCCAGTGGAGAATTACTTTAAAATTTAAGGCACAGCTGTAGGAACTGTAATGATATCTTCAAAAGAGCCTTTATTCATGTTCCCTGCAGAGAGAAAACAAAGGCTGTGTGTATACCAGCTTCATCGCTGTGCATTCTCATGGCAGGTTTAAAACCTTAAGTCTGAAAGTCTAATTTAACATGAGTATTTTATTTTGCTCTTAAAATAGTGCTCAATCATTGACTAGTCAAACTGCTAAGGTTTTCATGTGTGATAAAGCGAGAAAAGCTGCCGAGTCATTTAGTCAGAATTGAAGCTGTTGAGCAGATCTAAACTCAAACACTGCTGCTGTATCCGTACTGTTTTTTTGTTCTTGCGTTTGATGACTTCCCTTACAGATTAACTTCTTCTTGGCTGTGCTGTATTTTGACGATTTTTCACCTCCTGGAAAATAATTCATGATCTTGTTTAGTTAAATAGTAATAACATTTAAATCCTCTACCTAGGTATGGGAACTGTTAAAAAAAATGGCCCACAATCAAGAGCGGACCTACCATGAAGCCACCTGAATCACCTGATTCAGGCATTAAAATTTAGGGGGTGGTGTTTGGACAAACAGTTGGGGCCACCTGGTGCTTACCTCCTCTCCACTATCCGCCTTACTGGTACAAACACTACCCTCCTGATCCATGCATCCCCAAATTCCCGTCCTCATCTGATGATGGCACCTGCCATGGCCAATCAGGCGAGGGTACTGGCACCAGACTGGCCAATCACAGCCACCCACTGCTCCTTTTGCTAACTGGTGCCAATGGTCTCCATTGGGCCAATCACTCCACTTGGCGCTCTCATGCACTCACATTTAATAAGAACCATATGCGCATATCAAAAAACTTCAGGACGTCCTCACCACCACATCCCAGATATGCGTATATGATTCGTATTAAATAAATATTTTCTTATTAAATATGAGTGCACTTCTGTAATTTTATCTTCTATAATAAACGGAGTTACGCTATGAAAAACTTGTTTTAAAGGACACATCCAAGGAAATAAATAAAAAAATCCACTTACCTGGGGCTTCCTACAGCCCCTGCCAGTCGTTCTGTGCCCACGTCGCAGTTCTGCTCCACGTTGGTGGTCCTGGGTCCCCTCCGACACATGATTCCTACTGCGTCTGCGCGAGTGGCTCTCAGAGTCGCGCTGACATCATCTGCACTGTACAGCGCAGTCACAGAACTACTGCACCTGCGCTGTACAGTCCAGATGACATTAGCAAAACCAGTGAACCGCACGCTGGAGCGCCGAGGAAGCCAATGTGGAAGCCCACCTGGCGAGGTCGGCTTCTGCACAGGAGGATACTGGGAGCCACCGGAGCTGCAGCGAGGGCACAGGACGGATGCCATCGGCCGGAAGAAGCCCCAGGTAAGTTAATTTTTTATTTTAAATTTTGTCGGACCACTCCTTTACGTTTTTAAAGGCTTGATCCATGCTAATTATTATGGAGCACTTGAGATTGTGAAATTGCATACAAAACGCTGTAAGCTGGTCTGTGAACAGCCAGTAATGCTATCTGGTGAACGTGGACCTTATTTCTTGCATGCTGGTGGAGGCACTGGTTGTGTAGTACAGCACGGTAGTCACAAGGAGGTGTGAATAACAGGGAAATTATTCCTAGCTGGATTACGCTACGTTTTCTCCCAATTTTCTTGTTTGAGTTTTACCATATAATGTGAAGCAAGCAAGATCGGAGGGGAACCTGATATTAAAGCCTTTTTGCTGATCTTTGATTGAATTAGCCAATAACATCGGTGAGCGTATTTTATACTGTCACTTGTTGGAAGGTTTCAGACTATTTAGAAGTGATTCAAAGAAACAAAAACAGTGTTGTTTGGTGGACTTTGGTGGACTGAATTGTAGATATCATTTTGAAGTTTGAGTACAGTATGAATTATGAGAGCTCTGCATAAGCTTTGCAAATAATAGCCAGCAATAGCTGGACCTCGAATTACATTCCAAAAGGGAGAAATTAGGTATCAGTAGAGGAATATATTTAACAAAAAATAAAATAAAAATGTGATTTCATTTAATTCATGAGTGTATGTTGAATGGACATTGCGGTTATTTGCATTTAAGTCACTCAAAAATTCAGCAAGTGAGGATAAACTTTCCCTCCACACCAGGAGGATGTCATCTATGTACCTAAGCCAGAGAGACCCAAAATCAGCCCGCTCTGTCTTTTCCAGTTCCCAAGGTGTAGACAGGGGCACACGAGGTCTCCATTGGCATCCCCCTGGTCTGAAGGTAGAAGCCTCTATGAAAACAAAAACAGTTTGATCTCAACATTAATTCTGGGTCCTATGCTGGGAAAGTAAAGGGCCCGATAAAAGAATAAGTTCACCACGGCCAGTCCAACATTACCAGGGATGAACGTGAATAAGGAAGTCTTCATGTCCACTCCAACCAGGATGTCAGCATCGCCTCATGCAGAAGCCCCAATGGCCCTTAGCATGTCACATTCCTGTGGTAAAATTGCACAGTAAATTTTGGCGGTGGAATGCCATCTTTATAATTTGTCAAAATTATGAATTCTCCCGCTTGACAAAATTGAATGTTTACGGTCTGTTTTGAATATACTAAAGGTACCAAATGATGTTGTTAAGAGGTCTCCAATGCCAGCTTACTTTGCCTTACCAATGGCAATATACAGCAATTAGGTTTTATGAAACACATTATGCAGTAAGCAGAGATTTTACTAAACAAGCATTGCGGAATCATTCTAATAGTCTTTGATACCGAGCATTTTCCATGAGTGACCCCTCTCCGTCTCTTCATTTTCTTTTCACTATCATTATTTGGCATGGGAACTCAAATCTAATGCTGTGCCAAGACCATATGACACTTCAGATTCTTCTCCCACTAAAAATCACTGGCCAATCATCATGATAATCTTTCCATAATAGGAGAAGGTAATAAACCATAATAATTGTAAAGTTTGGATATGACAATTGAAAGCTACTTTACAAGAAGAAATCAGCCGATTAAATGAAAGTAAATCAGCCAGTCGCACGGTTCACTATGTTTTCCGCTGTGGAGATGGTGGGGGGGTGAGCAACTCCAGTATTCCAAATATCTTGATGAGATAATCAACTCCCAGGTGATGCTGATTAACTAGGACACAATTTTGCTAGTCTAGGCAGAGTAATCTGAACACACTATGATTTATAGACTGCACAGACAACGGTCCTCATTATAGGGAAACACAACATCCAATTTCATTGACAGTTTATGCCTAACATCAACTATTATCGCTATTTCTTTTATTTTATTTGTTGATTGTCTTGTACACACACCACAAGCTGAAAGAAAACGGTAGATAATGAGAGTAAGGATATTTATCATCTCTGGGGAAAATTATTGGGGAACGTTGACATGTGTAGTTAATCTGCTGACAATTTATGGTGGGGGTCTAATAAATTAAAGGACACTTGAAGTGAAAAAGAACTGGAGGCTGCCATATTTACTTTTAAACAATACCAGTTGCCTGGCATCTTGATGGAACTCTGCCTCTAATACGTTTAGCCATAGACCCTGAACAAGCATGTAGATAAGATGTTTGACTAAAGCTTGACGTGATTAGCTGTATGCTTGTTTCAGGTGGATGATTCAGACACTACTGATGCAGTGGCGTAGCAATAGGGGTTGCGGAGTTCTCAACTGCACCATAACCTTGGGCCAGAGGGGAACCATAGGGCCCTCCTTTAAACTGCAGTATTAGCTCTTTATTGTTCCTGTGCTGGTAATAATAACTTCTGTAGATGCTTTAATCACTTAAGGACCACAGGCTTTAAATCTCCCCCCAGTGAGCAGTCTATTTTTTACACATTAGGCCACTGCAGCTTTAAGGGCTCGCTGTAGGACAGTACAACTCAGCACACAAGTGATTACCCCCCCCCTTTTTCTGCCCACCAACAGAGCTTTCTGTTGGCGGGCTCTGATCTCTGCCACCCTGTTTATTTTTTATGTATTTATTTGTTGTTGTTTTTTTAATACATTTCACTATTTTTTTATAGAAAGCCTGCCCACCCTTCCCCCGGCAGCCAATCACTGCGATCGGCTGTCATAGGCATTAGCATATGACAGCTGATCACTCCTGTGTCCCCAGTACAGCGCTGCCGTAGATCACATCGCTGTACAGTGTAAATAGACGGCGGTTTCGCCATCTAACTGTCTCCGAGCCACAAGAGTGATGGGAAACTGATGACACAGGGGAGCTCCGTCACTCAAGTGGAGATGCGTGTGCATCAGCGCGCACAATCTCCTGCCCCAGGGCTTCACGACAATTGGCGTTGAGCGGTTGTTTAGTAGTTCAATAGTAGTAATCATTAACAAACTGCTCCCCATCCCCTTCTTGCACCTTTGACACTGTGGTTGTCCTTGGCGGTATTTGGTGCGCCGTAGAGTGCTTGGGGGGGCCCAATGTAAAACTTGCACTGGGGACCATAGCTCCTTAGCTAAGCCAGTGTACTGATGCATGAAAGATTAGCAGGATGCCAGGCAACTAGCATTGTTCAAAAGGAAATAAATATAACAGCCTTCATATTCCACTGAGCCAATCACAGTAATCACTGTTTACTAAAGGAAAATAATGGTTCTTGTCCTTAAGGGGGCAGAACATTCCTGAAAGAGTTAAAGAGAGCTCATTATTCCCAAACAATACCCAAAGCAGGTATATTTGCAGAGCAAGAGATACAGGGACTCTTGATTAACACGCAAGAAGGGATGCAGATGAATGACAGGGAAGCTTAATGGGAACCCATATTTTATTACTATTAGAAGATTCCACACTGTGTGACTCCAATACAGTACAAAGGAAAGAGTATGTTGTAATAACATACTGTGACTGGATCTAGCTAGGTTAAAAGGGCAATTATGAAAAGTTGAGACATGATGCAAGCAAGTGTAGCCCCTTTACCATTACCTATAAAAAAACTTAGGAAAAGGAAATATTTTCATCGTCTTTGTTTAGATATTTTTTTATTAAATTACTCACTTTAACATCTGTGAGAATAGGACTAGAGAATGATTTTTAAGAATGATTTGTTAGAATGATTTTCACAGGTGGCTGAGGAAACTGCAGTTATTATTGCTACAAAACCTGCTGTTTTGTTACGGCATGCGCACACACACACGCACGTGCACGCTCGCACGCACACACACACTCACACGCATGCACACACATGCACACACACACACGCACACACACACACACACATGCACGCATGCACACACACCTGCACGGATACACGCACACACACGCACGCACACACACGAGCCTAACAATAGTCTAAGGGGGCCTTGTCCTGGGGTGTAGAGTAGTCCGGTAGCGGGGCTCCATATTTTACCTTGGTCCAGCATTGGGACTGGTCCTCCTTACACCTCTGTTCAGTTTAGCCGCCATGCAGCCTATGATCTTGCTGTACCCAATGCATATCACATAACATGCATTGTTGAGAACCACAAGAAGATAGACAGCACCGCGTGGCTACACTGAACAGGAGTGAGGAGGACCTGTTAAACCACTGGAGCAAGGTGAAATATAAATAAAAATATAAAGCTCCACTACCAACACTCTGCAAGTGTTCCGGATCTGCATAAATGGAAGAGAGGAGATGGTGTTTAGTGGATACTTTCTTTATCCCCACACATGGGATGTTGGGGAGGGAGGGATGCAGACAACATTTTTCAAGGGAAGGGGGGCCTTCATGTTCAAGTTATGCCCCATATTATCAATCCTATAGTACTAAACATCATTTATTTCCGATTAAGTGGTTGAATAGCAACAATCAATGGCAGTGAGGGGGTTGAACACTAAGGCCCACTTTCAGAAAACAGTGAAATACTGCTTTCACAGCCTCTAAAAATTGGGATATGCCTGACAATTTCATATATAAAGGCCATCCTTTATAATTGAATCACACTGCAATGGTAAAAGACAGATGCCCAATGTGGCTCAAGTAACATGTCTCCTCTTTTTCACAAACACATGACAGGCATGGAATAATAAGTCATGAGCAGACTTCTTATTCTCTCCACTGACAATCTCTCCGATACTCTAGTCTGAAGCAGTTGACAATTAAATGGTCTCTAGGAATTGTTTTAGCATAGCATGTTTGTTTAAGCACACCACGATTCCAAACAATCTGAAGGAGAAGATGAAGGTCTAGCATGCAATGATGGCCAAACTTTTTTATACCCAAGGAGAAGGGAGAAGAGCAAAAAGGTAGGGTGTTTGGCTATAACCTTTAACAGATAGTTATTTTCTTTACTTTAATGTTCAATCTGGTAGGAAGTTGAAAAGGTAGATGATGAGGTGTCTGACGTGGTTACAGAAGAGATCACAAGAACTATGGACAGGGGCATGAAGAAGTTGAAGAGGAGTTTCCACAGCATCATCTTGGTAGAGAAAAATGGGCAAGCACAGTGACCAATAGAAGCAAACTTTGGCTCCCAGTCTCAGTCATCTGTCTGCATCATCACCTGTCATCATCATAGTTGTGTAGGAAGCCATATTCTGTTGGTTTAGTTTTCATCTACAAAATGTGTGACTAGCATTTGAAATAAGGCAAAAACATAAACAAACTAGGCACAACTTGTCTGAATAGTCATATAAATTTAGTTTAAATTGTATTTACGCAAGGGCAGGGTTCTCTGAATTTTGGGTTTTGTTTGTTGCTACACATTTTGTTAATCACTGTATAATTGTCTCTATAACTTGTAATATTGTTTACTATTTCTGCTTCATGTACAAATATCTCTCAGTCTGTCACCACATCACCATGCTTACACGTTTCCGGGAAAAACCATCCTTTCTTTTTTAGAGCATTGTCAACTTTCCATTCCACAGCTGCTGAAGCATAAACAAACATAGCCTCCAACCACCCCCAAGCCCAGTGGCTGAATGCTAACATAGCATGGGTATTGGTTCTGCAGACCCCTCCCAACCCCCACCCCCCAACCGCATGGACTGGTATACAAGTCTGTTTTCATTATACATACATACATACATACATACATTATATTTCAGCATCAGAATCAGAAGAATCAGAATCAATTTATTTTTCCAAGTAAGTTTGAACCTACATGGAATTTGTCTTGGCAGTTTCTTAACAAACACAAACAAAAAAAAATACAAGGACAGACAGTATGTATATTACAAGTCAAGGACAGTATGTGAGTATAGTGGCAGTAAGCAAGGTGAGAATTGTTAATTTTCAGTTCTGTGCTGATTACGTTCAAGTCTTAGCAGCTCTAGCGTGGTTCAGCATTAAGTTTGGCTACCGCCCCGTTTTGAAAGAGACCAACTACTGTTGTGTCATTTGCAAACTTCAGAACCTTAACAGATGGATCTGTGAAGATGCAGTCATTGGTGTAAAGTGAGTAGAGTAGTTAGGCAAGCACACAGCATGCCATATCTTTAGCAAATAAGCCATTTGTGCTTTGCATGATCACGTGAGAAATAATATGCCCATGTCACTACAGCACTCTGTGACAGGTACAGCTGATCAGAGGAACTTAATTAAGCAGTGAGTATTTTCTTATTTGTGCGTGGTTTAAAAGACATTTTATTGACAATGTCTGAGCATATCACCTAGGAGAAAACTCAGGAGGCAAAGTTAATTGCATATGGGCCCATTTGACTATACTTTATTGTTTAGACATTCCCCCGTTTAGCAGAATTCCACCTGTTTCTAAACAGATTATTGCTACCTCTGTCAAAATATACAAGGAGTAGTTGCCTTGATCTGACATTTTTTTTTTGCAAACTAGTCAATGAAAAAAAATCCAAATTTTATTGTGCAGCACAGTTCTAGGCGTGTTTCTAAGTGAAGGAAGTTTGAACAATTTCTTGTAATTACAAGGAGTTTTGAATCAGGATGATACCATTTATTGGCTAACTTAGAGATGGATAAACAGTGAGCTTTCGGCTTATAAAAAGCCTTAGTCGGACTGGTTCCCAACAAACACTGAAAAACACAGCTTATATACACTGACATACAGAGAAGAAACATTCTTTAGCAAACATAAATGTAATTAGATGCCTCAACTGTTATCAGAATCAGAATCAGAATCATTTATTTTGCCAAGTACAACGGGGGTTGTACCCGGAATTATTTTTGGCACACACAGGGTCGGTGATGGTACAGCAAAACGCAAGCAGTAATGTACATTACATTAGTAGTGAATACACAGTGCATGGGACATAATACTTAGTTACATAGTTACATAGTCGAAGGCCCCAAGTAGACATCCAAGTGCTATGTGAGTGGAGTCGCTACCTTCTCTGCAGCGCTCAACAGCTTTGCAGCTATTTGGATTCCCCCCAGAAAGCCGAGGAAAGAAGTGTAGAATAAACCTAGATGTAAGAAAACTTACAGATGGACCCAGGAGAAGGTCTGGAGGGGGTAATCCGCTGCCATATTAGGCACTCAAACACTTCTGCAGCGATACTTGAATCAGATGCTCCCCCAGTCCAACCCTGGGGAAGAGAGAGAGATGCGAGAGAAAGGGAGGAAAATAAAGATAAGTGAGAGAGAAAGTGAGAGGGACAGTGAAGAGCGAGGCCCCTTGTGCAGGGCAGCCGTCAGATGGATCAGGTGAGGAAGTAGTTCAGGTCAGGTGGATCAGGCGTCGGGGTGGCTGGGTTCGATGTAGCCCAGGAGGAGCAGACCGTGTGGTGAGCCAGTCAGGGCAGGGAAGCCGGTCGCGTCCGAGACTAGAGAGAGGATCTGCAGTAAGGTGCCAGTAGGTGCCAGGTTGGTGGCCCCCTGCCAGATGCTGGATTGTTAAGTCCGGCAGACCACGTGGGGAGTGGACCAGGTGGAAGGTGGCAGCACCAGGTTGTTTGAGCAGGCCCCGGAGGCCCAAAATGGCCTCTGCAAATGTTCCTCTGTGGAGGGCCTGGATACTTTCCATGGAGGGCCCACAGAAAGTGAGGGCAGTGCCTGCATCAGGTGGGCCTATGGTCGCAGCCACGTGGGGCTGATGTATATTACGGCGCTATGGTGGGGGTGAGCCGTGTGGCAGCAGCAGCTTGGGCACCAGCTGTAGTCCAGAGCAGGTTTTCCCAGGCATCCTGGCTAAATTGATAATTGATCATTGAGATGCCTCAACAGTTGAGGAATCTAATTACATTTATGTTTGCTAAAAAATGTTTCTCCTCTGTATGTCAGTGTATATAAGCTGTGTTTTTCAGTGTTTGTCAGGAACCAGTCCGACGAAGGCTTTTTATAAGCTGAAAGCTCACTGTTTATCCATCTCTAAGTTAGCCAATAAATGGTATCATCCTGATTCAAAACTCCTTGCTTTTACTCATGGCTAACACGGTACAACACTCTACTGCTTGTAATTACAATAAAGGTTATTGTTTTTAACTTTCGCACAGATTAAAGATCCTATACAACATGTAATGAAGAATTTATAATCTACAGTATAATCTTTCCCCACAAGAAATTGGGGGCCCTATCAAATCATCAGAAAATTAAGTATTTTTTTTTTAGGTGTATACATAATCTAATGTCTCCACTATAACTTCAGAAACATAAAATATTTACTTTTTTCATGTTGCTTTCAATTTTCTCTTTTGCCCAGTAGGTGGCAACATTACAATGTCCTTACTATACATTACATACAATTTATTTTATTGTAAATAAAGCTAAGGTTTGATTATATTTGAAGAAAGTAACATCACATCACATACTTAGTAATTAACAATTATTTTATACGAACCAGAAGCCTGAGAGTTATTGCAATGACAAATCATTGTTTTTCATTGCTTTGTGCAAAATCAGTGGAGGCTTACATAGTTTGATTGCTTAATTAGTTAAGGAAGTATAAACAGGTACAAAAAAAATTTGCATTCATTTACATTGTTGCACAAAATGTCAATCTTTATCTTTAACCAAATGTATAATTAAACCTGATTACTCTACTACTCTTTTGAAATGGATGTTACGACTTTATATATTTCAGTATAAAAATAATACATTTCTTTGGTATATACAGATATGTTTCAGATACAGATATGTTTCAAATAAGTTAGATCACTAAAATGGATTGTATTTCAGGAGCAAACAGTACATCATTTGTGTTAAAGTAAAGTTACAACAACAACAACAACAACAACAAATAACATTTGTAAAGCGCTTTTCTCCCGTGGGACTCAAAGCGCATAAGCATGGCTCCGACCATCGTGGTACAGAGGAAGAGTTTTATAAATCTGGAAATGCCAGGCTAAACAGGTGGCTTTTCAGTCTGGATTTGGATAGCTCCAGGGATGGTGCTGTCTTTACTGGGTGTGGTAGGGAGTTCCAAAGAGTAGGGGCAGCATGACAGAAGGCGCTGTCTCCAGATTTTTTGAGGTGCACTCTGGGAGTGACCAAGTTTATAGAACTTGATGATCTGAGGTTGTGAGAGGTGTGGTGCAGCTTCAGCAAGTCCTTCATGTATCCAGGGCCCAGATTGTGCAGGGATTTGAATGTCAGCAGTCCAATCTTGAAGAGTATTCTCCATTCTACTGGTAGCCAGTGCAGTGAGCGAAGGATCGGTGTAATATGACAGTGGCAAGGCTGGTTTGTTAGCAATCTGGCAGCAGCATTCTGCACTAATTGCAGGCGACGCAGGTCCTTTTTGGGGAGGCCAGCATAAAGGGCATTGCAGTAGTCCAGCCGTGATGTGATGAAGGTGTGGACTAGAGTTGGAAGATCCTCTGGGGGAATCAGATGTTTAATCTTTGCAATGTTCTTCAGATGAAAGAAGGAAGATTTAACTACAGATGAAATTTGGTTTCTGAAACTCAATTCCCCATCGATTAGTACGCCAAGGCTGCGCACAAGGTTGGAGCTGTTTATGTCTGAATTCCCAATCCTGATTGGTGTTGCTTTAGGATAGAGCTGTTTTGATGGCGAGCACTGGCTTTGGACAAACAGGACCTCAGTTTTATCAGCATTTAGTTTCAACCAGTTATCATTCATCCATGCCTGAAGCTCAGCTAAGCAAGAGTTTATTTTTGGGGTAGGGTCTGTTCCACCAGGTTTGAAGGACAGGTATAGCTGTGTGTCATCGGCGTAGCAGTGGTACGTCAGGCCATGTCGTTGGATAAGTGTACCGAGTGGCAACATGTTACACTTTCACAGGTTACAAAGTTTAAAACTGTGTTATACTATATATTATTTTCATTATTTGTAATAAAACTTTCTATAAACAGTCATGAATCTGATACTCACTTTTATTAAATTACAAAAAAATAAATACCAAGCACTGTCTGCAATGCCTGATGCAGAAAAAGTCTGAGTCCTCTTTAAAGCCAATGATTATCAGATACTCACCTAAGAAGAGCTAAGGCCCGGTCCTAATGAGCCTTCCCTCTCCTCTCCCGGTGCCCTCGGTGCTGCGCTGGCTCCCCCGTTTGCGTCCGCCGCCTCAGGGACTTCGGAGGTCTTCGGGAGCACTCGGGCTTCAGAAGACGGGCCGCTCCATACTACGCACGTGCGAGTGCGTCATAGAGGGCGCTCGCGCATGCGTAGTATGGAGCGGCCCGTCTTCGGGTGCCCGAGTGCTCCCGAAGGCTTCCGAAAGCTCCCTTCGGCTGCGTAAGTGGCAGTATTTGACCGAACTGGTCGAATACTGCTACGGGGGATCCTGCGCGGGACCGGGCACCGGGAGAGGAGAGGGAAGGCTCATTAGGACCGAGCCTTCCCTCTCCTTAGGTGAGTATCTGACTTTTTTATTTTTAAAGTGGTAACCATTCACTTTAACTAGCAGAGAGATAGTGTGAATCAGTCTGCAGTGTGGCATCATCTGATATCAAAACAGCTGCTGTTATTTGGGCTTCATAATGTCCTGCGTCTTGCATGAAATTGGCCATTCTATGGTGGGGAGCATAATATATGTATATTTAATAATTCTAATTTATTATTAATATTATTATTATTATTTTTAGAATTGAGCATAATAAATATAAATAAATATAGAAATAAATACTCATACAACTAAACAACAAATTCCCTTTAAAATGTAATGATGATGATTATGATGATTATCATCATCAGCATTGCCATCAATATTACAACAACAACAAAGCATTTGTAAAGCGCTCTTCTCCTTGAGGACCCAAAGCACACAAGCTTGTCTCAGATCAGTACATAGTGATGTGTACAAGGCAAAAGGTAATGTGATCATCAATGCCAGACTAAACAGGTGGCTTTTCAGTTTTTATTTAAGCGTGTCCAGGGTTGGAGCTGTCTTGATTGCGTTTAGCAAGGCATTCCAACGGGTAGGGGCAGCATGACAGAAAGCTCTGGCACCAAAGGTTGGACTCTGGGGGTGGTCAAGTTATTGAATCCTTTTTATCTGAAGTTGTGGAAGGTGTGACGCAGTTGCAAGAAATCCTTCATGTATCCGGGGCCTAGGTCATGTAGGGATTTGAATGTTAGCAATATCTTTTTCAACACTGTACAGATCAAAAAAACCATGACCAAAAAAATATGCTAAGAGTTCATGATTAGTACAATAGGAATGTCCAACAATACACTAGTATTGAGCTGATCAATGAGAGGCTAATAATGCAAACTCTATGCCTCTTTTAATTCTGCCAATCAAATGCACTTCTTAATATTTTTGATTGGCTTAATTTCAAAGCTGCAAACCTTTTTCTCGCAATCAAGCATTATTAGCAATTGATACACTGTATACTATCTATGGCAGCCAGTGGAGAGACTGACAGAGGCACAGCATCAAAGGAGTGAGAGAGTTGAGCAGCAGCTGAATTCAGTAGGGATGAAGTGGTGCAAGTCTGTTACTTGGTATGGTATGATATGATTAGAGTGTTCATAACTTTTTTTGGTGGTATTTTTTTTAGGAAAGGGTGGATTCTAAATACTGTATATTTTTAAGATGGACATTTGCAGGGGCTATACAAAGAGCAGGCAGGAAGGCAGGCTTGGTAGGATGAGGTTATAATAATTGTAAACAAGATGTGATGGTCTAAAAAAGTCCCAGAACAAACATTAAAGTGGATCCGAGATCAAAAACTAACTATAACAAGCAACTTGTCTATATATCTTATCTAATGTTTAGATTTTGCAAATCTAGCTGCAAACAACTTCAGTAGAATATTATTATTTCTTCCTGTGAGACAATGACAGCAGCCATGTTGTTTGTAAACATTACACACAGGCAAGCTTATCTGCATCAGCACTCAGCCTGTGAAAAAAACCTAATCCCCCTCCTCCCCTTTGCCTCTAAAATATCTGGATAGTAATACCTCCCCCTCATCCTGCCCAGACTGAGCTCCCATGAGCCCTTGCTACTGTCTGAAAATGCCAAGGCTCTCTGAAATGCTGTGGGCGAGGCTTGTTTTGTTTATAGGGAATTAGAGTATTAAAACACAAACAAAAAAGTATTTGGCTTGAGGAATGCCCTATAAACAATAAGAAAGAAACACAATTATGCAATGAGTAAATGTTCATCTCGGATCCACTTTAAATAAAAGATGTGTACACATACTTGTAATAAAGGCTACTTTACATGTACCGCTGGCTGAAGCTAAAAAATCAAGAACATTTTTTGTAAATATATGTTTAGGCAGTCAATAAAATGACAGTGTTACAGTTAGAAACTGTATTTTTCAAATGGCAGTAGTGTCATCTTTACTTAATTTTAGCCATCAGCAGCAGCATCCTGGAATAGGCAGTGACAATAATTAAGAAGAAAAATATTTTTTTTATTCCAGGTTAGTATATTTACACAGCTGAATTCCATAGGTTTTGAACAGTATATTTTTTAAACAGGAATAAAATAACATTAACCAGTGACGCCTCCTTAACTTATCAATGCATGCGCGAATACTCATACAATTTCTAGTATAGTCATTAGAGTTGGGCCGATCGGTTCGCCTGCGAACGGTTCCATGCGAACTTCCGTGGTTCGCGTTCGCGTCCCGCAGGCGAACGTTTGCGGAAGTTCGGTTCGCCCCATAATGCACCATGGAGGGTCAACTTTGACCCTCTACATCACAGTCAGCAGGCCCAGTGCAGCCAATTAGGCTACACTAGCCCCTGGAGCCCCACCCCCCTTATATAAGGCAGGCAGCGGCGGCCATTACGGTCACTCGTGTGCCACTGCCTGCCTGCATTAGTGAGAGTAGGGCGAGCTGCTGCACTGTCTCTCATAGGGAAAGATTAGTTAGGCTTAGCTTGTTCCTGGCTGCATACCTGTTCTGTGAACCCACCACTGCATACCTGTACTGTGTCTGTGAACCCACCACTGCATACCTGTTCTGTGAACCCACCACTGCATACCTGTTCTGTGAACCCACCACTGTATACCTGTTCAGTGAACCCACCACTGCATACCTGTTCAGTGAACCTGCCACTGCATACCTGTACTGTGAACCCACCACTGCATACCTGTTCTGTTAACCCACCACTGCATACCTGTTCTGTGAACCCACCACTGCATACCTGTTCAGTGAACCCACCACTGCATACCTGTTCTGTGAACCCACCACTGTATACCTGTACTGTGTCTGTGAACCCACCACTGCATACCTGTTCTGTGAACCCACCACTGCATACCTGTACTGTGAACCCACCACTGCATACCTGTTCTGTGAACCCACCACTGCATACCTGTTCAGTGAACCCACCACTGCATACCTGTTCTGTGAACCCACCACTGCATACCTGTTCAGTGAACCCACCACTGCATACCTGTTCTGTGAACCCACCACTGCATACCTGTTCTGTGAACCCACCACTGCATACCTGTTCTGTGAACCCACCACTGTATACCTGTACTGTGTCTGTGAACCCACCACTGCATACCTGTTCAGTGAACCTGCCACTGCATACCTGTACTGTGAACCCACCACTGCATACCTGTTCTGTGAACCCACCACTGCATACCTGTTCAGTGAACCCACCACTGCATACCTGTTCAGTGAACCCACCACTGCATACCTGTTCTGTGAACCCACCACTGCATACCTGTTCAGTGAACCCACCACTGCATACCTGTTCTGTGAACCCACCACTGCATACCTGTTCTGTGAACCCACCACTGCATACCTGTTCAGTGAACCCACCACTGCATACCTGTTCTGTGAACCCACCACTGCATACCTGTTCTGTGAACCCACCACTGCATACCTGTTCAGTGAACCCACCACTGCATACCTGTTCAGTGAACCTGCCACTGCATACCTGTTCTGTGAACCCGCCACTGCATACCTGTTCTGTTCAGTGAACCCGCCACTGCATACCTGCTCTGTTCAGTGAACCCGCCACTGCATACCTGTTCTGTTCAGTGAACCCGCCACTGCATACCTGTTCTGTTCAGTGAACCCGCCACTGCATACCTGTTCTGTTCAGTGAACCCGCCACTGCATACCTGTTCTGTTCAGTGAACCCGCCACTGCATACCTGTTCTGTTCAGTGAACAGTTTGGTGTGTCAGTGTGAAGCAGTACCTTAATTACACTACCTGATTGATGTATACACATGCAAGATGTTTTAAAGCACTTTAGGCCTGTCATTTAGCATTCAATGTGATTTCTGCCCTTAAAACGCTGCTTTGCGTCAAATCCAGATTTTTCCCGGGGACTTTTGGCGTGTATCCCACTCCGCCATGCCCCCCTCCAGGTGTTAGACCCCTTAAAACATCTTTCCCATCACTTTTGTGGCCAGCAGAATTTTTTTTTTCCAAAGTTCGCCTCCCCATTGAAGTCTATTGCGGTTCGCGAACTTTAACGCGAACCGAACGTTCCGCGAAAGTTCGTGAACCCGGTTCGTGAACCTAAAATCGGAGGTTCGGCCCAACTCTAATAGTCATTCTGTTTGTTTATTTACTTGCTCTAATCCTGACTGATAAGGGAGGATCCATCCTTACAGGCAATCACGGGCTGTTATACAATAAAGTGCTTTGCTTTTATGGATTTTAAGGACTCCTCATTTGATAAAATTGTTGTGGGGCAGAGGGAGTGTTTTTAATTTCTTTGGTGTCTGATCAACAGGCTGACATGGAGCTTAACCCCTTCGGGACCGGCTGCCTACCCCCCCTTAAGGACCAGGAATTTTACATACAGGGGGGCACGTTTGGGGGGTCAGGCAGCTGGATCCCTACTGTGGGCACTTAAGTATGGTCCCCCCTGGGTGGCCAGGTGTCCCCCGTATTGCTGGCAGCCTTTACTCACCTCCCAGGCTCCAGTGATGAGCAGCTGTAGACACCTCCGCTCTCGCTGGCTTCCCGGCTCGTACTGACGCTAAGTCCCGGGTTGTGGCTTGATGACGTCATCAAGCCGGGACCCGGCACTTAACGTCAATACAGCAGGAATGCCGGCCAGAGTGGAGGGGAGCGCCGATCATCGGGGGAACGGCAGGAAGGTGAGTGGATCCTCTTCTTTCCCCTCTACCGCCGCAGCTATGTAAGTGATCACTATGATCCGCCGCCGATCATAGTGATCACATGATCAGCAGCCATACGATGGCAATGGATGCTGATCACTGAGGGAAAATGTCAGGTCATGTGCGTATCTGGGTAAAATAGCGCCTATGGCAAACACTAAAAATTAAGCCCCCCCCCCCCCCCCCCGCGCGCTGCCTGCGCAGTAGAGCAGACCCGATTGGGCTTGGCTATTTCCATTTGAACATATCGGAAAGCCGCTACTGCACCTACACTGGAGCAGGGAGAGGTAATTATTGCAGGTGCTACTGCATTACAGCTGACACAGGCTGTCGGCTGTGGATTCAGGGGAGCCAGCACTGGAACAGAGTGAGAGAGGAGGAAGGCGGAAAGCCTCATTAGGATCCAGAGGCTTCCCCCTCCCTAGGTAAGTATCCTCAAAAGGTATTTTTTTTAAAGTTATAGTGTCTCTTTAAGATCCCTGTCGACACTGCACAAATACCGCAAACGATTTACTTCATTTGTAACGTCGCCCGCAGGAACGCATGTCGTCGAGGGACTTTGCTGGATCCATCTTCCTACGTTGTGCCGGTGAGTATTTAGCCTTAGACTTGGACTGAAGAGCTGTGTGTGAAGACAGTGAGTTGACCTAAAGCTAAGTAACCACACAGCGATTTGCCCGACGACCAATTTTTTTTGAGCGCTGAGCAGTCATTTTAGTAATATCGCAACATGGGTACAGGCGTACGACCCAGCGAACGTTGCAATAACAACCATCATGGTGGATCTGAACACTAAGATCCCCGACGACTCCCGTGCAATGTACCGCGATCGCTTGAAGTCTCGTTCACTACTGGCATGTAGCGTTGCGTGACGTCATCCACACCTGCTGGCAGGCAGAGGTGTCGCTGACGACCGTCGTTAAGGGACATTGCAGGACCTGTTGGGCGGTGAGTATGCAGAATTGGAATGTTCAATACTCTCCCCCTACCCCAGCATGCAGCCTCTACTTCCGTATAAGCCTAGTCCCCTCATTGCTGGTCAGTGTTCTTATCAGGGTGATCTCCTGCAGCTGGGATTATAAAAGAAAAGGTACTGTGAATCCTCTGACCTGGTTCTGTGTACAGTGAGCCTGTGGAGAGCAATGTATGGGCAGGTTGTAATTTTTTTTTACAATGCCTAATTATATAGCAGTTCTTCGGAGGCTCACAATACACAGAAGCAGGTGAGAAAATTCACAGGTTCTTTGCTTTTATAAGCCCTGCTGCAGGAGATCATCCTGATAAGAACACTGACCAGCGTGATCATCATCTCTGCCCCTGCCTGCCATCCTCTGCACAGTGCCCCCACTCACTCCATTCTGCTGCCTGTGTCACCATGCGGAGCTACAGCTTCACACACTCCTCTCCTCTTCCAGTCCCATCAGCCCCAGCGGCACGCAGGCAAGGCTCCTCGGCTAATCAGGATGGGATGCGAGTAGCGTTGCTGGGCGACAACAGAAGCAGGCAGCAGGGAGGTGGACGGGACACAGACACAGTCCTCTCCCTCTACTGTACGGCTGTCGGGCTGGCTGGGAGGGAGGGTGATTTGCTGGCTGATGCGCCCCCTGGGAGCTGAGTCACAAAGGGCGCCTATGGCAGGAGCCCCATGTGCACGGCTCCAGATACGCGTCTGTTGTAGACCAATGACTGGAGGAAAATGGAAGGGAGAAGTGTGTTTGAAAATTGAATTAAACATTGATACATATTTGAAATAAATGTTTTTCTTCTTGACTCCACCCATTTCTCCTAATACTGGAGTGCCTTGTCCTCTTCTGGTGGCAGCTTAGATTTTCTAGAACACTTATGCTATTCAGTGTATTGCCCTCCAGTCTTAGTAAATAAAATTCTGTGTCTGTTTTGTAGTGAATGGAGACCCATACTTATCTCATCCTCTGCATCCCCTAGTAGCCGGAAGACTCAGCTTCTTTGTTGTTTGAGATACCAACAGCAGACCTTACAAGGAGAATCTCCAACAATGTACAATTGCACACCATCCCTTCTAAAATAAATATGGTCATGGAAAGTTCAGCCTTAGACTGTTAATATGCTTACTTTATTTATACTATACCTCTGTGAACAAATTACATGCTGAGATATTTTTCAACTGTGTATTTGCATTTTCTTTGTTGCGTATATCACTTCATGCATTCATTATATAATCATGCATCATATGCATCATATAATAATAATAACAACAGCAGCATGGTTTACCTACTTACTGAACTGTTGCAAATTTAGGTTCTCTTTTTTAGACATATTTAGTGACAAGTCTAAAATGCAAAATAAAAAGGTAATATACAGAACTGAATGTGAACATGTCACATAGTGTGGCCCTGGACTGGTATGTTGTGTGATAATTACACCTGACCTACCTGGCATAATTATTAAATGGATTGCTCTATTTTTTGAGAACACCTGAATTTCTTTGTGCCCTTGGTATGGTCTCTTGACATTCCCCACCAGTGATGAGCGAAAATGGCAATATTCTTTTCACATTAATTTTGCGAAAATAATGTTAAATTAATTTTTTTTTTGCAAAACTGCCATCAAAAAATATTAGTTTTTTTGTGTTTTTAGCTATTTATCGCGGTAAAAATATAGTTTTTTCACATTTTTGCCCTAAAAATGTTCTTGGTAAAACTATCATTTTTCTGCGTTTTCATTCTTTTAGCTAAAAAAACCCAAACATTTAGCATTTTTGTAGAAGACACAGAAACGGGAAAATACATGCTATTTTTGCTAAAAAAAAATCTTTTCAAAATTGAAAATAGCATTTTCGATGCGAAAATGACTTTGACGAAAATTTGCAAGCAACACTGACCCCCACCCCTTCCGATACTAAATCTACATACATGCACACTGCATTGCACACTAAATTTTCATTTGCAATCATTTCAAGTGAACCACTGAGCTTGATACAAGTAATTCCCATGGAAAGTTGCAAGCCTCTTGCCACTTATCCCATCCCCCTTTTCTCACTATTTCACAAAAGAAGCTGTTCAGCAGACACATATGCAGTTAATGATAAGGGCTAATCAGGAATAGAGTATCATCTGAAGCAATCATGAAAGATCATTTGGGCAACATATAGCCATGGTGTCTACTTAGATCATTACATCTGGCTCCAGATATTTAGCACTTTAGTTTTTACTGGTGATTAGTGTTGGATTTGTTCACAACTTCTATTTGTTGTAAATATATGTGATCTGGTTTGGTTTGATCAGAATCAAACCATGACAAAAATTCAGTGGGGTATACAGGCTAGCCTATCATGTATTGTTCTGGTTGCCTTGATTCCATGGTAGTTAGCCATACCCAGGGTATTTAAATGTATATATGTGACCTCCCAACATGCACTGTACAGAGCCAGGGGGGGGGGGAGGCAGGGGGCTTGGGCTAGGTCACTTAGTGTACTTGTAGGTCATTTTAGATGTGTTGCAGTGATGCATGTATGGCTTGGCTTAGGAAGGAACTGACAGGGTGATGTAATAAAAATGTATCATCAATACTTTTAGCTATTAGTGGAGCTCATTGCAAACAAAGTAAGTTAGTGCAGCGTATTAGTAAAAGCACTGAGCAGCACTGCTATTACTCTGCACATAAAATCCCTAAGTAATTACTGTTACATGTCCAACATTAGTGGCTTGTTGTGATGACTTCAGTGAGGCTCATTGTACTACATTTGCAATGCAACATTTTGTTACTATTGTAATAAATAAATAAATACCTACCATTTACACAAGTTAATGTTCAAATGTCTTTAGCCACAATCTATCCAGTTATATGAAGGGATCTGTGATTTGTTTGGCATCTCAGTTCCAACAAGGTTGTGTTTTTATGTTTTGTTAAAATTACAAGTTTGTCTGCTTATATTTGTACATTTGTTAGTCCCAGTCCATCCAGGTATCGCAGGGAGAGGGATATGGTTCGCGCTTTCAATCCAATGTTACCGTTGCTGAACAAAAAATGGTTCCAGTTAATGTTATAATCTGTGATTTACTTTTGTCTCATCTCCAAACTTATTTTACCATGGCAAAAAGGTAATGATAATAAATAATAGTAATTCAGTACAGTTTGTGCCTCTATAGGTCTAGTCCATCCAGCTAGTGGGTTGTCATTTGCTTAGTGTCTCACATTCAAGTTATTTTACTGTTACTGCTACTGTTTTTATTAAAAAATGAAAAAAACATTAAAGTACAGTACTCCACTTTCTGTTTGGATACTTTAAAGTGAACCTGAATGGAAAAAAAATATTTAAAACAAAACACATGATGTACCTGCAAATGAATATTACACCCTTAACTCGCCATCAGTTCCTTAGCTCACTGTTTCTCCTAACAATGATTTCTTCCAGTTCTGACAAGATCTTGTCAGACTTTTCTCCCAGGGATCTGAATTGCTTACTATATCAGTGTGCATGGTAATATCCATGTTTCCCTATGGCTAAAGCAATATTACTGGTTAACCACTTGAGGGTCGCGATGTTAAACCCCCCCCTCCCCCCTAGTGACCAAGCCATTTTTTACTAAATAGGCCACTGCAGCTTTAAAGCCTTGCTGCAGGGCCGCACAACTCAGCACACAAGTGATCCCCCCCTTTTCTCCCCACCAACAGAGCTTTCTATTGGTGGAATCTGATCCTTGCCGGCGTGTTTATTTATTTTATTTATTTGTTTTTTTCCCTAATAAATTTTGCTATTTTTTATTTATTTTATTATACCCCCACCAGCCAATCAGCATGATTGGCTGTCATAGGCTTCAGTTTTAGATAGCTGATGACTTTTTGCCTCCCAGGGGACAGCCATGTCACATGTATAGCGCTGCCGTAGATCGCATTGCTGTACATGGTAAATAGATGATGGTTTTGCCTCCTAAGAGTCTCCTAGTGGATATCGCCTCTGGGAGACTGATGGCGGAGCGGAGCTCTTTTATTCTAGTGGGGATGCGTGCGCATTGGCACACGCGATCCGCTGCTTTCGCCGCCCACAGGCATTCATGCCAATTAGCATAGAGTGGTCCTGGGGCTGCCGTGCTGCTCATGCTATCAGCGTGGAGCAGTCGTAAGTAGTTAATGGACTGCTGACCCAAAAGCTGTGATGGAATCATCACCATAGAGGACTGAGAATTCCATCGATCACAGCGGACAAACAGGACGAGGGAGAGGAGAAAGAATTTGATAAGCAGACTATGCGGAAAGTAAGTATGACGTAACAGGATGTAAGCCCGACGAAGGTTGCAAGGCTGAAAGCTTGTTTATTCTTATTCATTTTTAGTTAGCCAATAAGTGGTATCATCCTGATTTAAAACTTCTTGCGTATATTTATTTTGACTTTTATTTTTCAGTTCAGGTTTGCATTAAGTCCATCCAGTTATACAGGCCTTTTGTCTGTTATTTCCTTTGTGTCCTACTATAATGACAAGTTAGTGTTCTTTAATTATTATTTTAAAAAACAAAATTAATATTAACAACATAAAATGGAGTAAGTGCATTAAATACATGGGCACCACTTGCAAGGATAACAATATGAAGGCCTACCAACAGCAAAGTGGAGGAAAAAGCAGATGGCTTACCCTAACACCTCACCCTCCCGAAACAATGCTTTCAGTACTCCCTTACCTCAGGGGAGCACAGGGATGAGAAATAAATGTGCTTCCTCTGGCAATTACTGTAAGCTTGGGTCTCATGAGTCCGAGATGATAGTAGATGATGACAAGGTGTGTGGCCCAACATCAGCTGAAGGCAGGGACTAGCAAAGCACCAGGTAGAGGTTGATATGGCTCTTTTCTCTTAAAACACAGCTCTTTAGAGGTTTCTCTGTTCTCTTGAAATGTCTAGTCACATGGAGAGATGTTCATTTGATAACTATTCTTACGATTAGATATTCTAAATTGATCCAACTAACTTAAAGTTGTTTTACCATAAAGAGATTAAGCAGATACTTCACATATTACCAATTGTGTTTTGACTGTAAAATACAAAACAGCCTACTTAGATATATATTTAAATATGAGTCGTATACTGTAGATATGCTATACATGTGTCTTTATGTGTTACCCCAGCTTGTGTACAATGAATTAATTTATTCACCATTATTCGGACGTCACCATACTGGAGTTATCTTCCATTGCATTCTGTCGGTTCCCATGGTGAACTTTATACCAATATTGAACCACAAGGCATCCATGGTAGGCTCCCAGTGGCATTTAATTAATTAAGGATGAACAATGCAGTAAAACAATCCTGAGCCAGTGAACCTTTCAGATGACCAACATTCCTACTCAAATCCAAAAATAAAAAATCCGAAAAAAAATTTAATCCGGAAACTCAGTTTGTTTTTCTCTCTAAATCAACGTACAAATTCACATTACAGCAAAACACAACACTTGGAACGTAAAAGATTGCCATCTCAGCTTGAACACTTCAGATTTATATACCTTGTCCCAAAACTTCATTTTCTCGTGGTTTTTTTTCACGCTTACATTTACCCATAATTTTGGACTTGTCTCAGCTGGATCAACTGCATTTCCCTGGGAAGATTGAGAACACATCAGTCTTAACTCAGTCACAATCCAGAAGGAATTCAGTTACATCAGTGAGTCTCATTACGTGAGATTCTCCTATTGCTTTTTGTTATTTGTCGGTCTGTAAAATACCTGTCTTCTTCCCTGATTCAAATTAAAAGAGTCCAGCAGAGAATGAATTTTCAGCTTCTTTGAAATATCTCTCGAAAGAGTGAAAGCCATCAAAAAAATTCCAGTAAAATGGTTAATAAACCCTTTTCTTCTGTGCCATGGTAGGCAGTGACACTGTGAATTTTCGCGTAATTTGCAGACGGCATCTCATAAAATATGAGCAAAATTTATTCAGTTCGAATTAAATAGATGTAGCACAGAGTAATCTTTCTCTATTAAATATGTCACTTTTTGCAATTGTTTCTTAATATCCCTCACAGCTTCCATCTAAGATTAGCACTTTCTTTGCTGCTACAGTTTCACTAACCTACTGAATTATTCACTGAAGCATAACCTTCAGATATCAGGTTAGAAAGACCTTGATTATAGCAGGAAGTGAACTGTATAAACCATTTTCTTTAAAAGAAATTTCCCCAGTATAGAAAATCCTGCACTCGATTGGTATAACTTGCATAGAAATTAGGGACGAAATTGACAAAACCTGGTCAAGTGCCACATTGCTCTTTTTTGTTTACAATAATTCATTTGAAATAAAGTAAAAGTGATCTGTACATGCAACGCCGAAGACACATTGGTTTTTTTTTTACTTTACTGTTTTAGATTGACTAAGAGTGATATGGAAAGGCTGTGTTACATCCTTTCATTATAAATGACTTGGGAACCAGAGGCTGGTCATGCCTCTTGAGGGATTAAAGAGTCTTCCTTCATTTATTTATATGTAAACACACAACACAATGGAGAGATTGACTAATCTAGTCAACAAGGTTGGCAATGTCACCTCCCTGTTTCTTCTTGCCAAGTCTATTTTTACTCAGTGATGCATATAATAGAGAATAAGCCATTTTTATATAGCTCTGAAGCCACTGAAATATGCCGTTCAAAAGTACCCACGGTCACCAGATGACTATCAATGGACACTTACTGTTTTTGAAAGATCAGTATGATTTGGTATTTATAGGTTACCTGTAAATGACATATGGCATAGATCATTTTAGGAGAAAGGTCATTTAAGCCATGTTAAAGGATTTTGACATGTAGTCATATGTTCACTGCATCAGAAATGTCTATTGTTAACATAACAACATTTATTTATAAAATATGAGTAATCCACGGGACGAAAGATCACCAATAGAATAAGGAGAAGGAATGTGCCATGAACCCCTACCCCAGTGCCTCACAGGGATACACATCAATTCTGAAATCAAATGAGTCCTTCGAGTATATTATAGCTCAAACTGCTTAAATGCCAACCATAGCCTTCGAGCGGCTTGAAAAAGGGTACACAACCCAAAACAGCGGTCTGTCAATGCTGCCAATTTTTATGGAACAATAAAGAGCTATAATATACTCTAATGTGGTGCTGACCCATTTGTTTACAACTTTATAAAATATGAAAAGATTAAATTTAGCTTAAAGTGGTATAAAACTCTGACATAATATTCAATAAAAACATGGTTTCCTACTTTTTTTATAACCCATACAGTTATCATATTTGCTTTTGTGCACAAGTATTATTATTCATTTAGAAATTACAAGTTCCCAAAGTACAATTGTTTTGCTCTGGGAGCTGCCATTGCATTTTATTCATAACTGGTGTATTTATATTGTATTGTACCCAGTAATGATTTCTGAGTATCAGTCTGTGTTCTGGAGTGTCGCATTGCTACTTGCCAGAGAATGTTTACATTCCTCACTTGATACAATTCAGTAAACACAAGATAATGTTATCACAAATCACACATTTGGATGCGGCTGTCCCTGCAGGGAGCTTAAAGTGGATCTGAGATAAACTTTTACTCATTGCATAGTTGTGTTCCTTTCATATAGTTTATTGGGCATTCCTCAAGCCAAATATTTTTTGTTTTGTTTTAATACTCAAATTCCCTATAAAATAAACAAGCCTTGCCCACAGCTCCTTTTGTGCCTTGGCACTCTTAGAACAATGTAGCAAGGGCTTATGGGAGCTCAGTCTGGGCAGGAGGAGGAGGTGTTACTAGCCATAGATTTCAGAGGCAGAGGGGAGGAGGGAGAAGGAGAGGGGATTGAGCTGAGGGCTGGAGATGCTATCAGCTTGCCTGTGTAATGTGACAAGCAGAACATGGCTGCTGTCATGTTATCACAGGAAGAAATAATCATATACAGTTGAAGCTGTTTGCAGCTAGGTTTGCTGTGCAAACTATCTACATTTTAGATAAGATATATAGACAAGTTACTTGTTATAGTTAGTTTTCCACCTATGATCTGCTTTAAGTAAGTCCTGTGTTTAACTAGTTGAATGCCGTTCTAGTAAAAAAAAGTGGTAGTATATAATATGCTGTAAATAATCTTTAAGAGCAAAGGAAAAATGCTGGTTTTCATACCGCTTTAAAGTAAACCTTCAAACACAAGTTCACATGACAGATGGGGGCCCCAAGCTCTGCCACAGCTCGGGACCCCCAAACCTGCATGCAATACAAACAGGGGGAGTGCAGAAGACTTGCTACAGGCTTCTATTGGGAGTAATAACACAGGGTTTTTGCGGCATGGCCAGCAGGTGGATTCCCTCAGCTTTTCTACCTTCCAGTCCGACACTGACTAATTGACTGCAGCACCCTCTCCTTCTCTCCATCTGTCTCTCATTTCTCTTTCTCTCTCTGAACACATTAAGGGGCATCTGTTTTGCTGGGAGCGATCAAGCACCACAGAAAAATATGGCAGCTCCCCTCATATAGCACTCAGATGCCTCCTCTTGGCCTTCTCAACTTTGTCTTATGGGAGGTGTATAAGCCTGCTTATGAATATTCTACTTTATCTAAACTATATTTTCACTGTACCTATTTGTATGTTTACTGTACCATCACTGACCCTGTATGTGTCTGAAACAATTCTGGGTACAACTCTCATTGTAATTGGCAAAACAAAGTCTGATTCTGATTCAGAATCTCAAAACTTTTAGCCATGACTTTAATGTATCTTTTTTATCTCAACATTCACTGTAATAGATTGACAAGTGCCCCATAAAACCAACCAAAGTACCCAATCATGGAACACATACCACATGCTAAGAATTTCAGGGCTTGATTCACAAAGTGGTGCTAACTGTTAGCACGCCTGTGAAAACCCCCTTTGCACGTCTAACCAAGCTTTTTGCGCGAACCGCATCGTGCGCAAAGTTACGTGCTCATTAAAGCCTATGGGACTTAGCGCGCGCATAGGACTTTGCGCGTGCAAAACTTTGCGCGTGGTACTTAGCGCACGATCTGATTGAGAAAACCGGTGCTAACCTACTTAGCACCCTGGTTAGTGCGGCTAAAGACTTTAGATGTGCTAAGTAGGTTAGCACCGCATAGTGAATCAAGCCCTAAGTATTTTACTAGCCTTTATTGCCGGGCACCCTTTTTGCATGTAAGCTGGGTATGCATTAGGGATGAGCATGAATTATCATGAAAGTCCTTTTTGCTTTGATATTTTTGCCGGAATAAACATTTTTCCGAAAGTATGATGGAATTTTTGTAAAATACGTACTTTTTTAAAAATAAGTAATGTCTTGAAAATGTAATTTTCTTGTGACCAGAGACTTTAACACATTTGGTTAAATGAGTTTTCTCATGCCCAAATATTTTCACAAATATGTTTTTTTTGTGTGCAAAATTGTGACATTTTCACTAAAATATGGCAGAACGAAAACTGCCATATTCGCCAATCGCTAGTAGGGTCAGTATATTAAGAGTCTCTATTAGTGTATTTGGATAATATAAATCATTTAGTGTACTCTGTAAACTGCTCCATAAAATGCTGGTGTGTACTTCATATAGGAAATAAATATATAAAATTGCATCATGATTACCGCAACAGACAACAAGTCAGCACAGTGTGCCGTTGTCTCCAAGACAGCACAATAATATTACATTTACCACTAATATTTAATGTGCAATTTTTATCTAAAACAAGCACTTTGGTTAGAAGTTACTTTTAAAAGACTGACACACTTACACAGTACCAACCTTATTCCATCATCTTCAAGGTAGAATCTCGGGAGATGTGCAGACTGTGCACAGCTTCTACTTGCGTTTAATGACTGTCTAATTTGGCATTGCCTTTGTTCTTTGTTAGTGAGGGTCAGGCTCAGTGCATGAATGATGTCATTGTTTGTATGTCCCTAAAATCATATATTATTCTCAGTGCAGAATGAAAATGATGAAGGTGACTTCCCTACCTTGCTTTTCTTCGGCTTCAAAGCACAGGGTCATCTTTGGTGGAAAGTGGAAAGTGCAAAAACAACTCCCAATATGCTGTATTTCTTTCTCAATGCTTCATTACAATGCTGAAAATACTAATGTAAAATTTATACGTAGCTCACTGCTGTTTCCCTTGCTTGCACTAGAAGGTTAAAAAAAGAAATGGGAAAGTTCTGTGTCTATATACAGCACAATCAATTAAATAAAAATAATGGATGTTGTTTTATGGAGCCCTTTACCTGTTACCCATGTGTTGCGGGGAGGGTGGTTATGCTGTATCAAAATATATAATGACACAGATATTTTTGCTTTTGTTGTATTTTAAACCTTTAAGAAAATCTAGAAAAAATATTCAAGAATAACTCTATGAAGCATTAAATAACATTTGTTGTTACAATTCATTTCGAAACTCCTTTTTTTCCCCTTAACTTAATTAAGGTAACTTTGAAAGATAAAATAAATCTGCTTCATCTGTTCTGGAAAAGTTAGTTTGTCTTGGCCCCAGTTTTAGTGACCTCCCAGAAGATGTTTCTGTTCCTCTCCTAACAAAGATAGGCAAGTTCTCCTAGGAGGAGTCCATTGATCCTTAAAACGATTCTATTACATTTGATCTATCAGTCAAGATTTCTCTTTCTCCATACTAATTTCTAGGCATTAAACTTGCCACGCACACACCAGTTTTTCTGTTTGACTCCGAGTTTATTTGATCACGTTGATAGAACCCGCCAGTCATCTGTTGCCCCAACATAAGGATTGATTCCTTTTAGATCCACTTTAAGCAGTTTTTCAAACAGAGGTCGGACATGTTGAAAAAAAAGCCCCTGTGGTAGGGGCAGGGCAAGATGCATTGAGATGCATTGAGCAGTACTATACCTGTCATGAAGTTAATGATCGATACATTTCTGCTGAAAATATTTAAGATTTATCATGCTATGTAGTGAAAGAATCAATCACTATTGAGTCAAATTCCAACTGAATTGCGATTGATTGTCTTTGCATATTGGGTTATATTAGACCCATGTATCTCTATCTTAAAGAAAATCTATCATGAAAATGATGTGTATATTTTAATACTGTACACATTAACACTAGTACTAGGGGTACTTTATTTCTTCGCACAGTTCCCCTCTGATTTATAAACATCCCATCAGTTCTGAGGTTTGAAGCTACAGATACTGATGGACTGAACAATTTTCTGCACAGAGTTGGTAAGCAGAAACCCTCTTGTTCTCTTCATCTCAGGTACATCTTAAGCAGAGAGTGTGTGTGAGAGAGAGAACCATGGTGCAAATAGCACCCCGATATGTCATTGCCTGCCATCAACTGAGAAGAACATGATACCCAATGGACTTTATGGCCCTTAAACTGCCCCCTATACCCTCCCCACCCCATGGACTATATACCTCTTTTACTGTCACCTATACCCATGCCTATAATTCTACAACTACCTCCTCTTATGCCAACACTAATGTTTTGCTTTGGCAATGCTATATTTGGTCCTGACAAAAAAAGTGAAAGAGAGAAAGAGAGCTGTATGAAGAACTAAAGTGAACCTAGTACTAGTTGAGAGATATGTTATAGGTGCCCTTTAAATCACATGGCCATATTCTATTGCTGAACTCACCAGCGCTAAGTGCTGGTGAGTTCTTAAATTAGGCCATGGTCCCAAATCAATTTAACAACACACACAGGTGGAAAATAACTCGCTTAGGTGATATTATCACCCAGCGGGAAAATAACTTGCTTGGGTGATATTACATTTTCATGCCTCCGGGAAGCGATGCTTCCCGGCAGACATGAGCGCTAGCTTAGACCAACAGAGAGCGAGTCTAATCCAGCTAATGCACATCATCATCACTGCATCTGGGGGTCTCCTTTAATAAGTAGACCCCCAGAGCTCCCGTCGGGTCGCTGCAGATCCTCTAAGTCCCCCACATCGTTGAAGCTCCTGCCGGGGGTCCCCGTTAGTCCACTATCTGAACCAATCAAAATGGTCCAGACAGTTGACCAATGGAGAATTCCGGCAGAAGCTTCAAAGATGCTTTGCCGGGGCTCAGATACACAATAATTACAGTGAGAGCACACTGTAATTACTGAGCAGCACTTGCGGTGGAAGTTTTGCTGCGGTGTGCTAATTACTACAGGAAGATCAGCACAGCTGAGGGGGGCTTCAGGGATCTGCAGCAACCTGACGGGGAACTCTGGGGGTCTCCTTATTAAAGGAGACCCCCAGATGCAGCAGCGGAAGATGGAGGCGGATGTTCAGAGTGGGTGTGCACATCTTTGGGGAGCAGGCCGTGGTGCTAAAGGACAGCACCACAGGGTAAAGCCTCACTCCCCATCGCCTGGTTAAAGAGAGCATCGCTCAGGCTTTCGTGTGAGTAATACTCCCTAATGATTGGCCATCGCGCAAAAGAAATCGACAATAGGATTTGCAGGTAAATCTCGCAAGCTGGAAAGGTGATAAGTAGCTCGCATCTGCAAGCTATGTATCACGTTGAATAGAATATAGCCCACAATATTTAATAGGTTTGTTTCTAATAACGTCTGAAAAAAAAGCATAATAATAGTTAAATTATAAATTAGGAGTCGATTTCCATTACAAAAAGTAAATCACAAATGCAGAGCATTCAAATGTGCCTCAAGTATGTGATTTTTTGGATGCAATGGTAGTTGTGTGACATTACATTCTGCAATTTTCCATTAAAATAAAAAAGTCCTTGCAAACTATATAGGTTCTGATGAAAATCCCCTTTTGCATTAAATGGAAACTGTCCTTAAATTCCCAATACAATGGTATTTCATGCAATTCCTATTTAATGAATACTAACATGTATTTTAAGTCTAACTAAACATTGTATACATTTAGGCTCCAAGGGTTTACAAATTAAAGAAAAAGTACAAAAATGCATGTATCAGCTGAATGACAATTGCACACTGTAACGTTTGCGGGATTTATTTCCGTGGTTAGCGCACAGAACGCGCGCTGACACTGCGGAAAACCTCCACAAGCGTGTAATTATATAGGACCCAGCTATGGTGCTATGCACCTGTAGAGGGAGATTCCCACCGGCAGATGGAGCTGTGGAGTACAGATGGACTTAGCCTCTGTACTGCCACAGATGCCAGATGGGAATTGCACGAGTTGAAGCAATGTAGGGCTGGATAGCCCTAATAGAGAAAGAGCACAGGGACAGAATAAATGTGTGTCCACAAATCTAGTCGCCACCCACCGACGGTGGACACACAACAGCGGAAACAAAGTGGGAACGCAATCGCAAGAGAGGCGATTGCCAGAAGTGACACAAGACTGAGCAGGACAGAGCACGAGAGTATCAAAGGCACAGCAAACAAGAACAATAAGGAAAAGAACAAACGCTAACTAAACGCGAACACCGCACTCATTCGCAACAGCGAACACATTTAAGCATGATCACCGCGCGTTAGGCGCCCAGTGATAAGTGTACCACCCTAACTAACCAATGACACACAAACACGAAATAGAGAATGCGAAACTTGCTAAACGGTTACCTCACCGAGCCTACAGCAAGCGTTCATACAAGAAAAGACAGACAGATGGAGCAGCCAGTAGCAACCGCAGCCCTGGCCTACACTCCCTGACAGACAGAACAATTCCCTGTCGACCGCCGCTGGCGACAAGGCAATCGAGACACAGAAGGAAGCACTGCCACTACCATTAGGGCTAATGCAATCCAGACAGATGGAGCAGCCAGTAGCAACCGTAGCTCTGGCCTACACTCCCAGACAGACAGAACTATTCCCTGTCGACCGCCGCTGGCGACAAGGCAATCGAGACAGAGAGACAGAACTAGGCAAAACAGATAATACAACCTGACTGCACTAGAAGGGATGCCTAGTGCAATCCCCAGGAATTACTGTAAGATAATCTTAGCAAACGACAGCAAGACTGACTCTCTATAAGTGTTTGCAGGAACAAACCTTTATGACCGGCAAAGGATTCTGGGAGCACATGGCATTTATACTGCAAGCCTTCAAAGGAGGCAGCTAGGCAGTTTGCATGACAAGTGTATGCAAATTCCTCAGCAGCAGAGCAGGTCTGAAACTTGCAAAGCAAAGACAGGTCTCTTTTCCAGAGACCTGCAGCCCTCAGATTTAAGGAATGGACAAACAGCTGTCTGCCCGTGCAGACAGCTGAGCAGATCGTTACACACACCTGCATGTTTTACTCTTTCAGGCAAACAAAAATAAAGACAAAAAGGAAAACAGACTGTATATATGTGTGCTTGACAGTGTACATACACATGTTTGCCTCATCATGTCATATGTCAGTTCAGATATCCTTTAACATTAAATCCCCTTTGTCACTGCAATGACTCATTCTGCTACACACAGGAGGACCCAGGGCTGGCACTTCCATAGAGGCAGACTGGTCAGTTATCCTGGGCCCCTAACTAGCTGCTGGGGGCAGGGGCCCCCTAGGTCTACCCCAATTTTTTGTGGTCCCCGGGCCTCTGCAGAGTTTTTGGCAGCAGAGCAAACTCACCTGTCTGGCCAGTGCACTCTTTCATCAGTCCTTACACTCCAGTCTTTGCCCCCCCCCCTCCTGGCCACCTTTTCTCTGTGACCTGGTGGCATGTTATTATGTAAAGGTAGTGGTGCCCCAGCAAGCACAGGAGTGCACGGACACTTGAGTTTTCTTCTCAGCCAGGGCCCTGGGGGCCAGAATGTTGTTGAGGATAGACCTGGGAGGGCCCGGCATCTGGCACAAGAGACAAGGGTGTATGTTAGAAACAAAGGGGCCCCTAATGTCGCTTATAGGGGTGTCGTGGGGCCCCATGTTAATTTCGGCCAGGGCCCTATTGTGGCAGCTCTGGCTCCCATTGACACAGCCAAAAGATTCACATGTAGCCTTATGATAGTGAATGAATTCCAGCACCTAAAAAATCAGGCAGAGTTGCTGTACCAGTAAACTGACCCAGGAAAACCAGGGCAGAGGCAAATATGTTTCATCACTATTAAGAATTAATTGGGTAATAACTGCAGCAGGTAATTCCATAACTTGTACTTCTATAATGTGTCTAAGCTTTGTAATCCTACACTAAAAAATAAATGCATAACTAGGCTTGGTAAAAAAATATAGTGTACAAGATTTGCCTGAATGGGTGGTTACCAAAATCGACCTACCAAATATTTTTTGTTATAAAATTAAATTGCAAATTAACTCAAAACTGATATTACATTCTGAAAACCTATGTGTTGTTTAGTGCAAGTTGTTAAGTTGTAGTAATTACTTTTAGCACTGAATATTCAATTTTTTTTATTCCATTTTATAGCTGTGTTTGCCTGCAGCTGTATATGTAAGGATACACAAGACCCCTGCACTTTGCTAGCATAATGCTCAGAATGTGGAGGAATTAAATTCTGCTTATTTTAAACCACAAGTCTACAGCAGCAGGCTGTGCTAGCGTAGTGTTAGGCACATGCTCCCACCCAACTCTTTTACATACATTTGTATGAATGTGGTGAGACTGAGAAATGAACTGTGCAACCAAAGAAAAAAATGCAATAATTATTTAAATGTGATATTACCAGACAGCAGTAGGAACAAGAACAGCAATAACAAGTCAACAAAGAAGTATTACTGTAGAAGAATGTGTCAGCACACCGCTTTTCTTATTGAATCAAGCTCTTGAAGAAGGGGGACCCTGCGAGGCCCCTGAAACAATTGTCGGTTTTGCACTTTATATAATGCATGGCTCATTAAAAAAGAGCTTGATTCAATAAGAAAAGCGGTGTGCTGACACATTCTTCTACAGTTCTACTTGTGACATTTGCCTAAGTCTTTGTGTCAAGCACCCGACTACAACAGTGATGGTGTGCCCTTCAGAACCCCTTTTTTCAACAAAGAAGTATTGGCTCCTTTTTTTTCATAGTTTTTAAAAGGTTCCAATCCAGATAGTCATTTAGTGGAAAGACAAAGTTTTCCTACAGGAGCAGAAGAACACAGAGAGGCCAACAGCCATTTCACCCTGTATTGTCCTGATATAACGCATTGACACAGCATGAAACAGCTGTTTGCTGCTCTGCTCCTGCATCACCTGATATTAAGTGTACTGTAACCTTCTATGCTTCTTTATTGATACCGCCTAAATCACTGCCATTTTTCACCACCCCGCCACATTTTCTTCAGTAATTGCATAAAAGGTGGTCCAGCAGCTGGCTTGTATTGTAATTCCTACTTTGGGAGACGCATGGTCATTCTTGATTGTCCCGCCATCAAACAATTCTACATGGAAGGTGGGAGGTGATGATTTTTTAATTTTTTGTCAAAGTCATTTCCCATCAGGAATGAGTTAGAATGCTCTTGTGAAAAGCTAGAGTGTCCTTCAGAGTGTGGGAGCAAGAGCCTCATCTGGCTACCTTCTGCATTTGGGCGCTTACACACTGCTGAACAGTACACACTGCTGAGGAGTCTGTCTGTACTGTCACTCAATTGTCGATGACTGACCAGCTATCATTAACCACTTCACTACTGAGTGAGGGATTTTTCTCCTAGAGCACCAGAGCAATTTTCACTCCCCAATAACTTTATTACTACTAATCACAACTAAATGATCTATATCTTGGTTTTTTTTTTCACCGCCAATTAGGCTTTCTTTGGGTGGTACAATTTGCCAAGAATTATTTTATTCTTAATGCATTTTAATAGGAATAATACAAAAAAAAATTGGAAAAAATTCAGCATTTCTCAGTTTTTGGCTATTAAAGTTTTTAAATAATACATGCTACCATAATTAAAAGCAATGTAAAAACTTTATTTGGCTAACTATGGGAGAATGTAAGCAGTAGGGAGTTAGTTTTAAATTATGTGTAGGTATTTTTATTTAAAAAAAATGTCTGTAGGTGTAATTTTACTATTTGGCCACAAGAAGTCTTCATGTGATTTTTTTTCTAAGAGTCCTGTAAACGTACTATGCATGCTTACAGGAAGTAAAGCGTGGATGTGTAACTTTTTTTTTTCACAATAACGCCGCTTCTCATTAAAGCCTGCAATCATTTAAATGGGAACTTAGATCAATGAATGGGAACTGTGTTTCTATTCATTGATCTTCAAGCTAATGGGCGGCGGCGAGTATGTGCACAGGAGCACGTGCATGAGCAAGTGGGAGAGCGGACATCAGCGGTCACAGCGGACATGCAAATATATCTACGCCTCGGTGGTGAGGCAAAGTCTGCTGGGGCGTAGAAATACTGTGGTGAAAGTAGTTAAGATTCAATGTCTGTACCAACCTTTATCTTGAAGCATGATACAGTTCTTGTTTAGTCTCAAATGTGTAATCTGCATTGCTTATTAATTTATTTTACAGTCATGAAAAAATATTTACTAGAAGCAGAATCAGGTGCTCTACAATGTCATATCATCTTACTATGAAGAAGTTTGTAAGTGGTGTTGAGCTCAAATTTCACATAATCATAGTTTTGCATTAATATTCGCAATTGCGATGTGATAATCATACAATTTGTAATTAGTCTTGTGCATAACCATAATTACATTCTGTAATTTTTGAATTACGTGTAATTATGCAAAGATGTAAAATTTGATTCTGTGGGAACAAATCCCAAAAAAAAAGACCTAAAATTTTTTTTTAGAAAACTGATTTGAAAACATTCAGAGAAAAAAATATTTTTGAAACTCAGTAAAACTACATTTTGCAGTGGTACACTTTACTATACACCAGGGGTCTCAAACTCGCGGCCCGCGGGCCATTTGCGGCCCTCGATACAATATTTTGTGGCCCTCGCCCGCAAAAGCTTCCTTATAGTTTTCTTCAGTGCTCCTGTGAGAAAATGCGGTAAAGCATTACCGCACTCAGAACAAGGCGGCTGATTCCGCATCCAACGCGACGGTAGGCCTACATCTGTCAGTATGGCTGAACGCGGAGAAACCGCCGCATGCCTTGATAGCGGTGCGGCTGGCTCCGCGTCCAGCGCGGCGGGTGGTACGCAAGATATGTCTGGTGTGGCTGGGACTGATAGTCCACACAGGTTTAGAAGGACGTGCGCGTGCACTGAGAGCCAGAACTTTTATGACAGCCAGAAGGGAGTCAGCTGACCAAGCCGGTCAGCTGACGATTGTACCAGATCCTATTGGTCCAGCACTTAGGGGAGGCACTGGAGAGAGCTGGGCTATATATACTGGGTGCTGGTCATTCGCTGGTTGTCTGCCGTTGTGATCACTATGTGGAAGCACTCAGACCTTATTGTCAGAATCTGTGTTATCATTCTGTTATACTTCAGACTAGTTCCAGGGTGTTGATGATCAAGGACCTCACACCCAAGATTAGGAATCTGTGTTATCATTCTGTTATACTTCAGACTAGTTCCAGGGTGTTGATGATCAAGGACCTCACACCCAAGATTAGGGACTTGTGTTACCATTCTGTTATACTTCAGACTAGTTCCAGGGTGTTGATGATCACGGAGCTCACACCCAAGACTAGGCATTGTTTATTATCTGTTATGACTTTCTGCTTTCCTGACCACTCTTCTGTTCACTGATTTGGTACCTCGCTATATCTGATACTCTGTTGCCAAACCCTGCTTGCCTTAGGATTACCAAATCAGCCTCCTGTCTTTGTACTTTGTATGTCCGTGTGTTGCCGACCTGGCTTGTCCGACCTTGAGAGCTATCTCCCCAGTTAAGAGATAGTTCACAGATCAGTCAGTGACATCCTCCCTTTGGTGCCACTCACGTTCTGGTCCTTCCCTCTCCCAGTCTGACTCCTCCCTTCGGGAGAGTCTCAGGCTGCTGAAAGGTACTCATACTCTAGCAGTATTCCTTACTGCCTTGTACCTGTCCTCCTGGTATTGTTCTCAAAGTATTACTGTTGCACCAAACACTCATATCTCTCAGGTGTCCAGAGGTTAGTAATATATCTGATTATCGGTGATACTGCAGATCAACAATGATCAGGTATATATCTGTATTTTTGGTGATACTGCAGATCACCAATAATCAGATCCTCTCTGTGTTACACCGATCGTTACAGCTTCCAAGTAATCCGCCGCATCCCCGCCGCTAAACGAGGGCTGCAGAGCCCCCTAATCGCCCGGGGGGCAATCCACCGGCATTTCCTGGAAGGTGCAGAGCTTTCAGCTTCAGCTCTGCCCCTCCTGACGTCAATCGCCGCACAGATCACCTCCTCTCCCCGCCCCTCTCTGTGAAGGAAGAGTGAGAGGGGCGGGCAGAGGTGGCGATGCGCCGCGATTGTGAAATTCCTTATGCTGCCCAGCCTCATCCTGACTTTGCCTCCTGCGGCCAGGCAAATTGAGTTTGAGACCCCTGCTATACACTAAGTTCTGAGTTCTGCATACAATTTTTACACATTTTAATGCAAACCTGTGATCCAGTGCTGGGACCCTTTGAACCTTAGCGATCACAGTCTGTGAACAAGTGTGGCCACACTGCACAGGTTCAGGGCACCTCCCGCCTGTGCAGTTCCAGGGTGCCACACAGGCTCATCTTTTTCTGCCAAGCCTCAGTGGCTTTGTGTTACTGCTCGCACATGAAATGTCCTGCTCTTGCACAGTGCAGCTGCACGTGTTCATGGATGGGAGCGAGGTCGCAAATTTTCAACGGGTCCCAGCGCTGGATTCTCTGGGGGTCTGAAAGAGGATGTGGGAAGCCTCTAGAGCAGTGGTCCCCAACCTTTTTTGACCCAAGGACCACTTCCAAATCAGGCAGGGATTCCAAGGACTGGTGTGTGTGTACGCGGGTGTGGTAAGGGGGGGGGGAGAGGGGGCCTGTTCTATGGACAGTGTCAGTACATAAGGAAGTCCTGGAAGCCCCAGCCCCTAGCCACCAACCTAATCACCCTCAGCACTTTGGTCTTTTATTTTTTTGCTGACTGGGGCAGTTCTCACTGGTGGAGTATGGAGCAATGCACAAGATACATTTAGTGTGCAGGTGAATAAATTAAGGAGGTACTGCCTGAGCTTCCCTATCTACTGGTGCAGTCACTCCCAGCCTTTCCTGCCCCCATCTGCCTACACACACTCACTTTAACACTTCCCTCCTCCTCACATTTGCTTTTGCCCTTACCTCCTCCCCTCACTCATTTCTACCCTTCCCTACACTTTAAGCCTTTCATTGTAACTATATTAACTTATTGCCTCAGCTGCTTACCTCACCACCGTGCAGGCTCGGTAGCTGGCAAGAAACCAGAGCGTCTCAGTCATTCTCACTGCTGCCACCCGGTGTCCGTACAGACAGAATACATGCTGTTTTACAAATTACTGACACCAGGTGGCAGCAGTAGGAAAGGCTGCAGACAGCTCTGTTTCTCTTCAGCATCCTGGTTCCTGCAGTGATGTAGTGTCACTGTCTCTAACTCTGTGAAGTCAGATGGCACGGCCCAGCTCAGCACAGTCTGTGGCCCGGCAGTGTGCCGTGGACCGGAGGTACGGGAAATCCTCTGCATCCTCTAGAGGATGCAGAGGATTTCCTGTACCAAAATAAGTCTAAGACTTTCTCTCTTTTTAAAGTCAAAGATTTGCTTTACAATGCAAAAAATGTTTATGCAGAACTAAGTTTATACAGTATTAAATTGTACAGCAAAATGTAATTTTAACAATTTTTTAAAACCATTTTTTCTTTGAATATTTAGTTTGAAAACTAAACTGAAAACAAAAAAATATTTACAATGGCCACGTTTAGAATTTCACAAAAACATGCACAATTTTTGAATGGATTATGATGACACTATTCAATTTCAAAATCATAATTAGGTTTAATCGTAATTAAAAAAATTCTATGCACAATTAGCACATGACAGTCATCCCAATTTGTAACATAGATTGGGCCCGATCCAATTCCCTTTTTCTCCTAGGTTTTCTCTTAGGTGATATTTTCACACCATATCAATGAAATGTCTTTTAATCCAGCAGCAAGCAAGACAATACTCAGAATAATTTTGGCAGTACTTTTCCCCATACTTTTGGTACTTTTTCATTAATCAAAGCGCTGAAACCTTATTTTAAACAGAAGATGAAAATGATCTCCTAGGAGAAACCTTAGTAGAAAAAGTGAATTTCATCAGGCCCATTTTGTGTTAAGTGATAATCATGTTCACTGCAATTCAAAGTGATGCATGTGACCACCAGTTCAAAGAGAAACTCCGACCCAAGAATTTAACTTTATCCCAATCAGTAGCTGATACCCCCTTTTACATGAGAAATATAATGATTGACAAACAGACCATCAGGGGGCGCTGTATGACTGATTTTGTGCTGAAACCCCTCCCACAAGAGGCTCTGGTACCGTACGGTACTCTGGGCAAACTGCCACAATGTAACAATGTTCACAGACAGGAAATGGCTGTTTACAACTGTCTGCAAGGCCAGAACAGCTAGAAACAGGTACATAACCTGCCCACAGTAAAAATGTCACCATGTAATACATGTCAGAATGTGAATCTGGGAGAGGAAAGATTTTACAATGAGCAAACACTGCCTAAATCATTTATACATAATTATGGTAAAAATGAAGCACTTTTTTTATTACATTATTTTCATTGGAGTTCCTCTTTAACGAGCTGATAGATTTGAAAGGCTCTGATTTGTTATGTTCAGTGGCTTCCTTTTGCAGATGGCAAGCACTGGGGAGTCTTCACAACATACTGAAAAAAAATCATAAAATAATGAGAATCAAGCAAACTGCGAATGTGCATTATGGAAATTCTGTTATGCCTGGTAACATTTAAGTATGCTGAGTGCACATGGAAATTTTTCCGATATTTAGTGAATGCACCCAAAGTAATTGAGAATCATAAAAAAGCAAAACAAAAAAATAACACATACTTACCTAATGAGAGGGAAGGCTCTGAATCCAATAGAGCCTTCCGTCTCCTCTCCCAGTCCCCTAGTTGCAGTGGCAGCTCCTCCATTTGAATTCCACGCCGTGGGGGACTTTAGACGTTTTCAGAAGCTGATTCCTCCCGAAGACAGGTGGTGCCCTCCTGTGCAAATGCAAGAGAGGGTGCTTGAGCGTGTGCAGTATGGAGCGGCAGGGGATTAGAGCAGTATTTGACCAAATTGGTTGAATACTACAGCGCTGGAACAGGGACTGAGAGAGGAGCCGTAAGGCTCTATAGGACCCAGAGCCTTCCTTCTCCGTAGGTAAGTATTTGGATTATTTTACCGATTCACTTTAAGACATTTTACACACTTTTTGTATTAGTATCTAAACCTTCCTTCGGAGTTGGCAGTTATGGTGAATTGATACTGAACTTCCACTTTTTGTCCCTGGAGGATAACTACCATCAGACATAATATGTTTTTTTAATTTACCGCAGTTGTGTTAAATTCTCCGTCTGTCAAAGAAAAGTTTGTCTTTGCGACCACCAAGGGTCTGTGAGCACCTTTTCTCCTCTGAATATCTGTAGTTTGCACTGTGTGTTCTTTTTAATAATATGTCAATAAAATGATTGCTACCGTTAAATTAATTATGCCCTATACTGACATCCATCATGCACTTGAATTGACGTACAGGATAGTTTTGCCCACAAATAGAATGATTATTGTATACTAATGCTGAAGACCTTGCTATTCTGCAAGTAAAGAATATGCACTTTTTAAAGTCAGAATGAATGTATTGAAAGTAATTTAAAAAGCACAAAATGCATGCGCGCGCACACACACAGACACACACACACACACACACACACACACACACACGCACGCACGCACACACACACACACACACACAGACACACACACACAGACACACACACAAGTTACATATAACGTTTTTTTTCTCCCATGCAGAACCAATATTTATTCTTTTTTTTTTTTACTTCCATCATACAAATCTTTTAAAAATCATGCCTTGTTATAGATTCTCTTGCAAATCATGCCTTTATTCTATTTGCAAGAGAATCTGTAACCACAAAGAAAACGTTAAGGGAAAAAAGAAAGAGACTACCTAGCCAGGCTGGGTTTGTAAGCGTAAATGATGGAGAACACATGCTGTTGACTTTGATTTGGACAGAAATTTCAAAATAGTACGCCAAAATCCTATTAATAACGAAATGTGAGAAGCCCAAAAAATCCAAACTTCTAAACATAAAATCACTTACTGTATCAAATGCACTTTCAGATTTAGTGGGGAAAAATTGTTGGAAAGTTAAAATACTGCTTAAAGCAGCCCTTCTGTAGATGATGGATTTCTCCAAGCAGTGGCATAGTGTAGGAACTACGAGCCCCAGTGCGAGTTTTACATTGCCCCCTCTCCAAGCACTCTAAACATACAATTGATGCCGCGCACCAAAACCTGCCAAGGACAACCACAGTGTCTGAAGTGCAAGAAGGGGTTGAGGAACAGCTTGTTAATGATTACTACTACTCAAAGCATCTACAGAAGTGATTATTACAAACACATGACCAATAAAGAGCTAATACTGCAGTTCAGGGAGGGCCCTCTGGGGCACCTCTGACCAAAGGGCCTGATGCAGTCGAGACCTCTGCAACTCCTATTGCTACACCACTGTCTCCAAGGTTTTCCTTATCATTATGTTTAATGATAATTAATTGTGCTATAAACTGTTCCTCGGTGGAGCTCATAATCCACTGTCCCTACCAGTGGTGTAGAGACTGCAGTTGCAGCAATCGTGATTGTGACTGGGACAGTGCTCTTAGACACCCGTGCAATGCATGCCCAACACTGCAATTATTGTTCTTCCTCCTCCCTCCCAAGTCCCATTATTGCTGATGTGATGTCCCACACAGGGGCCCCGGCAAAGGACATTGCTACTTGTTGATAGCAGAGGAGGCAGCTGTATGTTATCTCCTAGGTCCCGCGCAGCAGATCAGCTGTAATTAAAGTCTACATCTGGTGGGCCTGTCCATGCTTTCTTCTCCTACAGTTATAGGGATCTGCTCTCTGCTGTGCCCCTTCTCTTAGTCACTGAAAGGAGGAGGCAGAGCAGAGTACAGATGCCTGTGAATTGAGGAGAGGAGAGCACAGACAGGCACACTAGATTGCAGCCTCTCCTGCCCAAGGGGATAACATATAGTTGCTCGGTTTCCAGTGCAGAACAGGTGAAGGGGAAAACTTTGGGGAATGAGTGCAGCTGCTTAGAGGTCATAACATAAAATAAACTGGGGCCCAGGACAAATGTTATTAGATCCCCCCTCCTCTTAAATTAGTGGTATCAGCTATTGTCTGTATCCCCACCTCCCAAATTGGGGTCATCAGGGGCCATCCTGACCCCCTCTTCCAGTGGCGTCTTAATAGGGGAATCAGAGGTAGAGACTGCATTGGGGCCCTTGGGCCAGAAGGGACCCGAAGGGTCCACCCTATATCACAGTATTAGCTCTCTATTGGTCCTGTGCTGGTAATAATCACTGTTCTGCATCCCCTTCTTGCACCTCTGACACTGTGGTTGTCCTTGGCAGGTTTTGGTGTGCCATATCAATTGTTATGTATAGAGTGTTTGGGGGTCTAATGTAAAACTTGCACTGGGGCCCATAGCTCCTTAGCTACGCCACTGCCCTCTTCTCCAGAGTGTACACAGCATAGCATACTCACCTGACCAGTGTCTTGGCCAAGTTGTGGCTGCTAATGAGGCCTTTTGTGGCAGAATAGAGCTGCATGGGAGTGATTGGGAGGAGCGTTTTGCCTCAGAACTACTGCCCACATATCCCAGCAGCCTCCATTTTAACAGGCTTCTTTGTTATAGGTGGCATTTAACAGACTAAAGCATTCACTGATTCCTTAAAGGACACTGAAGTGAGAGGTATATAGAGGCTGCCATGTTTATTTCCTTTTAAGCAATACCAGTTGACTGGCAGCCCTACTGGTCTAGTTGGCTGCAGTAGTGTCCGAATAACACCAGAAACAAGCAGGCAGTTAATCTTGTCCGATTTAATAAATGTCAGATTTAATAATAATGTCAGAAACACTTGATCTGCTGCATGCTTGCTTGTTTAGAGTCTATGACTAAAAGTATTAGAGGCAGAGGATCATCAGGATAGCCAGGCAACTGGTATTGCTTAACCACTTGAGGACCGCAGTGTTAACCCCCCATAGTGACCATGCCATTTTTAGTTAAATAGGCCACTGCAGCTTTAAGGCCAAGATACAGGGTCGTACAACTCAGCACACAAGTGATTCCCCCCCCCCCTTTTATCCCCACCAACAGAGCTCTCTGTTGGTGGGGTCTGATCGCCCCCCTCCCCCCAGTGTTCGTTTGTTTTTTTATAAATATTTATTTATATTATTTTTTAATAAATCCTGCTTTTTTAATTAACTTTATTACCCCCCTTCCTTCCCCTGCCGTCTAAGTCTCCCAAGCCGCTCGGAGACTGAAGGCGGGGCGGAGCTCCGCCCCCCAAGCAGGAGATGCGCGCGCAGCCTGCTAGCCCCATAGACAGCCGTTCACGCCAATGGGTATGTAGCGGTCCTGGGGCTGCCGCATTGCTCACGCCAATTGGCGTGGAGCAGTCAGCAAGCAGTTAAACAACGTCAAGTTCTTGGAGAGGCACACCTTACCGTGTACTTTCGGGTGCACAGCCTAGATGCAAAAAGCCACATCCATCCAGTAACAAAATCCAGGTTCGGCTGGCACACCGATGCAAGTATTCAAAGATGCTTTATTCCATCATTGTATGCACAAAAGTATTGTTTCGGGGCCATGGCGGGTCCCCTTCATCAGATACAGTGCAGACATACAAGTGATCTGTGATGCAAACACAACTAAATAAACTGTGACCAATTCCCAGGCATCCAAGAGCTCCTCCTCCTCATCGATATGCAAATTATTTTTCATACAACAACATTGCATAAATGTCAACATCAAAATGATCGATCCATCTGCATGGACTAACCTGTGTATGCCATGCATGGCCAATCATATCCTGGATGTCACCACATGTCCCCGGGGCGCCCCAGAAGTCCAGCATTCAGCTGCCCAATAGTGACAGACTGCATAATAGCAGCCTGCAACTACAAATTTCACACCAGCCGCTGCCTCCGTGGAGATTCAGCCGTTAGGCTGACCGTTCGGGTCCTGGGGGCAGTTCCCATGGCAACCTGACAAGCAGGTTGCTATTCCCAATCAGCTTTGAGGATAGGCATGCACATGACGCCGTCCTCATCACTGTCAAGTCCGGGATGCAGCTCCTGCAGAGAGGGAGGGGGGGGGCGGGGTTGAAGAAACAACTCAGCCTCCCCTGACTCAACGGCTCTCGATTGGCTGGGGGGCGCAGCAAAGCCCGCTCTCTACCTGCCTGCCCATCTCAGCGTGGGATAACATTGGTTACCAATACTGTTAGCAACTAGCTAAACGGCTCCCGATCGGCTGGGAGGCACGGCGTAGCGTGTTCTCTCACTCCCTGCCTGTCGCAGCGTGGGGTAACCTATGTTACCCATACTGTAAACAACTTTGTGGACAGACGGAGCCCCTGGGGACATGTAGGCAGCAGCTATAGGGAGGCACATCACATGATTTATGTGTTCCTCTCCCATCGAGAACTCAACACATTGAGAGGAAAGGGAATGGAAAGGGAAACATATAGAGGGAAGGGGAACTGGGTAAGGGGGACAAAACAAAGGAAAAAAGGGAAGATGCCTAATAACCCTGTGTAATAAAAGACGGTGCAGCATGATATATCCAGTTTGGCTGGGGAACTCACATCACATAAATACTATAAACATATAAGTCAATCAGGGAAGCATTGCACCAATCAGATAAACAAAATTCCAAGGAGAAGCATAATCACATCCCTGGGGGTATGTGCAATCAATGTTAGTACAATCACCTAGCATCTAAAAAAAACATGTCAGTGGATTAATTTGATTCAATCCTTTCGGTATTGCTTAAAAGGAAATGAATAGGGCAGCCTCCATATAACAACAACAACAAAACATTTGTAAAGTGATTTTCTCCCGTAGGACCCAAAGCGCGCACGCTTGTATCAAATCAATACATAGTGGTACGTGCTGGGGGAAAAGTTATGTGATCATAAATGCCAGACTAAACAGGTGGCTTTTCAGTTCTGATTTAAACGTGTCCAGGGTTGGAGCTATCTTGATTAGTTTTGGCAAGGCATTGCACAGGGTAGGAGCAGCAGGACAGAACACTCTGGTTACAAAGGTTTTTAGCTGAATTCTGGGGTGGACAAGTTATTGGATCCTTTTGATCTGAGGTTGTGGTAAGTGTGATGCAGTTGCAACAAATCCTTCAGGTATCCTGGGCCTAGATTGTATAGGGCTTTGAATGCTAGCATGCCAATTTTGAAAAGGATTCTCCATTTTATGGGAAGCTAATGTAGTGGGCAAAGGATTGGTGTTACGTGGCAATGGTGAGGTTGGCTTGTTAACAGTCTTGCAGCAGCATATGGGCAATCATCCCCATCCATTCATCAATCAATCAATCAGTAAACCCGAGCTGCTCACAGTTTTGGAGCTAGTAAAGTCTGAGTTCCCTAACCTCAGTGGAGTTGACGGTGTCTGGAGCTGCATTGCTGTTAGGCGCTGGCAAGGACCTCAGTTTTGTCAGCATTTCGTTTAAGCCAATTTTCATTCATTCACTCCTAAAGCTCAGCTAAGCACGTGTTTATTTTTGGGATGGGTTTTTTTCGAAACCAAGAAAGCGAGCAAGCATAACTAGGTAACCAATGTTACTCTAAATGCCATAATGGGCTATACAGGGGGGTAAAAGGTCACCGACCCAAAACAATATACAATAAAAAAAAACAAAAGAACTAAAGGTCCCCCGTGAATATGATAATAACAGAATGAGCAAAAATACAATAATGCCAGATGTTAGTGAAAATGCAAAAATCTTTATTCATAAGCCAACTACAAGTTTAAAAACAATTAAAAACAAAGCAGCCAGACCTGGGCCGGAAGCCCCTAGTAATGCAATAATGTATGCGAGACCCTGCATTTGTATATAATATACAAAAAAGCAGAATGTGGCTTGTCCTGGAGTCTCTGCGAACAAAGTAGGAAAAATATATCTGTACAGGGCCACAAAAGACAAAATATCAAAAGGTAGTATTATAGTGTGGCACTGTATCGCAGAGATAATCCATGGAAAGTCACACACCAATAGTAAACAATATAAATTCACAATCACTAGCTGCCACTAACAATATTATTAAAGTGCTTGTGCATAACCAACAATTAATGACATCCAAAACACATAAATATCTGAGATGATAGGTCCCCTCGCAGCTTCGGCGGAACTAGTCGGACGGCGCAGGCAGCGCCCTCGCAGCCACTCCTGAGACCTTTTCATCGTTCATACTAGGTGAGCCCTGCCTAACTTTTCCCTTCTCTTTCTGCTACCTTATTTGTTTCACTTTTGCAACTTATGGGAGTCCTCCCTCCTCGACCCTTTATATATCATCTTTTTCTACCCACCTCACTTTCCTTGTTTGGTTGTTTTCACCTATCATCTCAGATATTTATGTGTTTTGGATGTCATTAATTGTTGGTTATGCACAAGCACTTTAATAATATTGTTAGTGGCAGCTAGTGTTGGGCGAACACCTGGATGTTCGGGTTCGGGAAAGTTCGCCGAACATGGCCGCAATGTTCGGCATGTTCGGGCCGAACCCCGAACTCCCCGAACATCCCGCTTTTGGGGGCCCTATGGGGTCGCAGGCATAAGGGGGGAGCATGCCCCGATCGCGGGGGGGGGTCGGAAATTCCCCCCACCCCCTCCGCTAGCGCTCCCCCCTCTGCCCGCTTCCCCATTCAAAAGTTAGGAAGTGAAACTGTACCTGTGCGGCCGGTAGTGGGTGACTGGCAGTGGGCGGCACTATGGAGAGACTGAGGAGGAGGAGGAGTCCGGAGAGTGACGCGTTGAGGGAGGCCGGGCAGCGGGCGGATCAGCAGTAGTACCGTACTACTGCTGATCCGCCCACTGCCCGGCCTCCCTCAACGCGTCACTCTCCGGACTCCTCCTCCTCCTCAGTCTCTCCATAGTGCCGCCCACTGCCAGTCACCCACTACCGGCCGCACAGGTACAGTTTCACTTCCTAACTTTTGAATGGGGAAGCGGGCAGAGGGGGGAGCGCTAGCGGAGGGGGTGGGGGGAATTTCCGACCCCCCCCGCGATCGGGGCATGCTCCCCCCTTATGCCTGCGACCCCATAGGGGGCCAGTATTCGGGCGAACAGGGCCCTGTTCGTGCCGAACAGGGGCCCTGTTCGGCCAGGCAATGAGCCGTTCGAGCGAACCCGAACAGTTTGGCCGAACACCACCAGGTGTTCGGCCGAACGCGAACATCACCCGAACAGGGTGATGTTCTGCAGAACCCGAACAGTGGCGAACACTGTTCGCCCAACACTAGTGGCAGCTAGTGATTGTGAATTTATATTGTTTACTATTGGTGTGTGACTTTCCATGGATTATCTCTGCGATACAGTGCCACACTATAATACTACATTTTGATATTTTGTCTTTTGTGGCCCTGTACAGATATATTTTTCCTACTTTGTTCGCAGAGACTCCAGGACAAGCCACATTCCGCTTTTTTATATATTATATACACATGCAGGGTCTCGCATACATTATTGCATTACTAGGGGCTTCCGGCCCAGGTCTGGCTGCTTTGTTTTTAATTGTTTTTAAACTTGTAGTTGGCTTATGAATAAAGATTTTTGCATTTTCACTAACATCTGGCATTATTGTATTTTTGCTCATTCTGTTATTATCATATTCAGGGGGGACCTTTAGTTCTTTTGTTTTTTTTTTGATTGTTTATTTTTGGGATAGGGTCTGCCATGTCGGGTTTAAATGGCATATATAGTGTAGCTGGGTGTCATCATCATAGCAGTGGTATGTCAGACTGTGTTTTTGGATGATTTCCCCAGTGGCAGCATGTATATGGTAAACAACAAAGGGGATAGTATTGAGCCCTGGGGCACACCATATTTTAGTGGCACAGGGTTGGACTGGAAAGGCCCCAAGGCTACCCTTTGTGTTCTGCCAGCCAGGAAGGAAGAGAACCATTGGAGAACTAAACCATCAATGCTATAGTAGTCTTACAGCCTGTTGAGCAAGATTTCATGGTCAACTGTATCAAAAGCTTCTGAGAGATCAAGCACTATCAGGATGGAACTCTCACCTCTGTCTCTGGCCATGAGCAGGTCATTACAAATCTTAGCAAGGGCTGTTTCACTTCAGTTGTCTTTTAAATCTACTTAATCAGTAAGAGCTCATCACTGCGGTCAGGGCTCTCTTGATTAACTGACAGAACTAGTGGGACTGACTAAAAGGACCGGCAGGCAGACTGACAGGACTGGCGAGCTGACTGACAGGCAGACTACCAGAATAACTGACAAAAGGTCAGAATGACATTAAAGCATGCCATGACTGTGGGTGCATGTCATATCGGCGCCACTCAGTTCGGTGCAGGGAGAGCCGAATGAAGGCTCTCCCTGCTGCCGCTAAACTCCGAGATGCGTTAAATACTATTCCCCCTCCAAGTTGTCTCCGGAGGGAGAAGTAATTCGGGGTCTGGCAGCGGCCAGAGCCCTTAATTACTGCTACGCGGAGTCTTCTTAACATTGCTGCTATGACGGCGCCCATCTGATTCGCATGACTGTAATTAAGGGATAGCACTAGTCACTGGTGTGAGCAGGGTCTGAGGACACTGTGGGACCTGTTAAACCTATGCTGGAATGTTGGGAGGGTGAGCCTGACAGTCACTTTGTTGCCTTTAGTTTCAGGTTGATCTCATCCATTTGGGCTATTCCCATGCCTCCTGATAGAGTAATTAAAAATTCAGATATGTACATATGTGGTACTTCAAAAATGGAGTATTCAAAGAATTTGAAAACCTACTATGGATCTTCCATCTTTTAGCAGCTACATAAAGTAAAACTTTATGTGGCTGCAGGGCCAAATTATTTCTGCCGCTTGGGATGTGTGCCTTCCCCAGGCTGCCAGGCTATGCAGAGCGGCACAGGAAGCTATCATAGTTACCTGTCTAAATAGTGGATCAGCTTCTCCTCTTCCCCCACTAGAGATGTCACTAACAATTTTCCGTTCACGAACAGCTAACGCAAATTTCCAAAAATGTTGGTGAACATGCGAACCCGGCGAACCACCATTGACTTCAATGGGCAGACGAATTTTAAAACCTACAAAGACTTTCTGGCCACAAAAGTGATCAAAAAGTTGATTCAAGGGGTCTAACACCTGGACTGTGGCATGCTAGAGGGGGATCCATGTCAAAAGTCCCACCAAAAATTACGGCATTCACATAAAGTCAGGTTTTAAACCCTAAAGGGCAGAAATCACAGTATGCACAGCTCTGGGTGTCAGTGGGCTGTGGAGTCTCGCACACAGATAAATAGTACTATCAGAATAGAGTGAAATAATAATCCACTAGAGTGGTTCTGTGCCTACAACTTAATGAGGCAACAACAATAGCAGTAGTGTGCATACTGCTGTGGGCGTGGGCTGTGGAGTGTCACACACAGAAAAATGCAATAATACTCTCAGAATACAGTGAAATAATAATGCACTGGATTGGTACTATGTGTGCAACTTAATGTAGCAACAGCAGTAGTGTGCACACAGCTCTGGATGTCAGTGGGCTGTGGTGTGTCACACACAGAAAAAAAAACACAGGAGACTGATGTGCTAGCCCTCAAAAGGGCAGTTTGGGGTGCTTTCACAGCAGGTAAAAAACAGAGGCCTAGCTAATATTTTCCCTACCTATCTGCAGCAAGGCAGACCCTGCTCTCAATAACAGCCAGCAGAGATTGAATCCAATATGGCCACCACAACTGCTTTTTGATAGGGGTACGCGGGGTCCAGGAGTACTAAGGTGTTAGCTGATTGGCTGCCATGTGTCTACTGACTGTGAGGTAAGGGGTCAAATTTTAGCTCAATGATTAAATATATAGGGGGTGTGTCGAACACACCATATGTTCGCAGTTCATGGAGAACGTGAACAGTGGAAATTCGCTGGGAACTGTCCACCAGCGAACTGTTTGCGCCACCTGCGGCGATACACTCCCAATATACTCTTCTGACTTCTGGTCACATGTTCTTACATGTAATCAATGCTCATAAGATAGTGCCAGTGGTGCAGTGCCACCTGGTGGTGGAAGAGATTCCTTCGTTACCCCTCTTCCACCACTGTAACCTATGAAAAATTACTGATACAGGAACAATACAGTCTTCTCTATATGCATCTCATTTTACCTCTCATTCTAACAATACAGTTTTCTCTATATGCATCTCATTTTACCTCTCATTCTAATATATTTTATTTACCTTTGTTGTAAAAATGGATTCCATGCTGCCAGCACAATCCATAGAAGTTATAATAGATTAGCATGAATAAGTGTTTAAAGGACCACTATTGCAAAAAATTGTAAAATGTGAAATACATGTGGAGGCATATGTACAAAATGTACATTTGCTCCAGTTTAAAATGCACCATAAATAACTTTTTTTTCCTGCATTGCTGGAGCTTACAGTAGATAGTTAAACACTGACAAATCTGGCAGGTTTTTGACTAACACATCTTTTCATTGGGGATTCTCATGGTTTATTTTGATTTCAAAAGTAGTTTCTAAATGAATCACAAATTGCTCAGTCCAATTGTAAAAATAGTGTGCAAGTGAGTAATTTGTTTGTAGATACTAATCAGGGATTGCTTATGTAAAGAATAAAGGTAATACTGAGAACCCCCCATGAGAAGATGGACTTCAAAGCCTGTCAGTCCTTTACTGTCTACTGCAAGTGACAGCAACACAGGAGTAAAGTAATATATAGTGCATTTTACTCTGGGATAAATGTTGATCTTATACGCATGTATTTTACATTTTACGCAAAAGCAGTCCTTTAAGAACTGACCTTTTGTGCCAGGACATATAGGTTTGTTGTTTAGCCCAGCCCCTTCCTGCAAAACTGCAATAGCAGTTTTTGCCATTGCAATGGTTTCTTAGAGATAAGAGGACGCGGGGTAGCTCCTAGATCAGCCCAGGTATGTTGTGTGCCCCTGAGCATGTCAATGAAAGAGAAAAAGAGAGAAGAGAGGCGTACCTATGAAATTGCCCCCGGGAGACTTGGGCTCAGGATACAGCCGATATACGGCTTACCCTTCTCCTGCACAAGTCCCGGCGGTGTTAATTACTATACCCCCTCCAGGTCCATGTGGAAGGTGGGGAATTATGTAATTCAGCTTTCAGCTATTGCTGGTGGCTGAATTAAAGTGTTTTAAAAGTAACCTAAGCTCCATCTTGTGATGGCGCCAAAGTTACTCACTGTGCGCTGCTATAGCCGTAAATCCTATTATGGCCTATGGTGGTGCCGGATGCGCTCAAATCTCCTGCACTGTTTTAACAACGTTCGGAAGAGAGTGTAGTGCTAACTACAGTATTCACAGTGACAGAAACACAATAGCACATACCTGAGCTTTTGCCTCTCTTCCCTCCTGCCAAATACAAAAATCACCTGTCGCTGCAATGGGTAAAAAAAGGGTGAACCATCATAGTAAGTGTCAATGACTATTTTTCACTTTAGAATTTCCACCTTAAGTCCGCTTTAACACTGACAGTTTTTGGATTTCTTTGAGGCCCTGTATGATTAACTGTAATGTGTAGATGAATTACACCTAAAGTTAAACAAATTAATTGTTGCTGAATACAGCCAGAAAAACTGTGTGCCATTAGTTCCTCTTCCTATATTTCTTACAGGGGCTTTGGCATGCACACTGTCTATGCCATTTGGGGTGATTACACTGTGAGAACTTTGTGTAGACACACTAAAGAATAAAAATCACTTGTCACATGACTAAGTGGCCATAATGCAGACTTTAAAGAAAAACATTTTGAAAGAGCAAACAATATTATTGATTCTTTAGAAATTTTCTCCCTAGTGACAAACAACACCATTTACAATACTGCAGTTGATGTGTGTCTTTAACCAGAGGAATGCTTTTTATGGCAGCACAGGGCTACAATGGGTTAACAATTGTATAAATGTTACTGTTGTAAAATTACAGCTTGTTGTTCAGATGAATACTCTCCACTTCTCATATAGCTCTAAATTATGGACAAATGCTTGCAATTGTGAACTACCTACATTGCGGTTGCCTGTTCCCAGGCTTCATCAACCCAAGCTGTCCAATGGGATTACTGTAAGCCTTCACGGCAGTCTGCCAGCCACTGATCAGAAATTCATATCCCTGGATGTTAGATTGCTCTCTTTATTCCATCCATTTGATGGTGGTGATTGCTAGTGTTTGGTTAGAAATTAAAATTTTGTGGTCAGATTTCTGCTCTTCTGAAAAAGAATGCAAAATGAATGTTTTATTTTTTTATGAGGAAAGAAAAAAAATGAAAGAAAAAAAATATGAAAATAAGCATTGCGTTTATCATCCACACTTCTGTTACACTGGTTCTAGAAAACATTAAGGCATTAATGACCCTTCTGATTGCTATTTAGCCAGTTGGCTTCTTTCAGTTACCACCTATCAGTCTTCATAGATAAATGGTTTTTGTATGATAAAAAACCAGGGGTGAAACTATAGGTGGGCTGCAAGAACTCCTAAATTAAAAAACCAAGGCTCTCAAGCAGATACTTTCAAGGACATGCTGAATTAATCACAAGAGGCTGGTTAGCAGGAGGTCAAAGCAAGACTTCTTAGCATCATTTTGGGTCATGTCTAGAGGCGATAGCTATGCATGTGCTTTAGTGCAATATCCCATTTCTAGTTTACTTCCTAGTCAAAAAAGGATGAAGGCATTTTGCGTAGGGCTTTTAAGAAACACAAAAAATGAATGGTAACTGTAATCTTTACTATCTGTTTTGTGGCTAAATTGAGATCACATGAAATTAAGTAGATCGATAGATAGATATATAGATAGATAGATAGATAGATAGATAGATAGATAGATAGATAGATAGATAGATAGACTAGATAGAAAGATATATATCAATATTATATTTTTTATTTTTTAATGTGCTCCATGTATCCTCAGATTTTGTTTTTCCTCATATGATGTTTCTCAAATGCTTGCAACATATGACATCAGTAAAATAACTAGTAGATGCTTATCTATCATGTTATTCCTACAAATGCAGAGTCCTTATTTTCTTGAAAAGATTAGAAAATAGTTCTATTAAAGCGACATCTAATACATATAAATGGACACAGAAATTATAGCAAAAAATGTAACATAGATTGAAGCTTCACTGATCTTGTGATGCTCATTTAACAGAACGATGTAGCTTACAAAAAGATTCAGGATGCTCAGCGCACCAAAATGCATTTTGATTCAGCTTTGTATGTTTAAACATTTAAGCAGCTTTTAGGAGGAGGGGGGAATAATGTGCCTATGTTGTATTTAACTTGAACAAAAAAAAAGAGTTAAAAAAGGCAATCTTGGAAGCAATTGTTGAAGATAAGTAAAAAAAATAATAATAATAGCTTGCGTTATTATTGTACAATGGCTTTTGTGTGTTTGGTCTATTTACCGCTTATGATGACAACTGTTTTTTTTTTTTACTTATTGCAGATCTGACTACTGTTCCTGTGAATCAGCTTTAAGTCATCATTTGTAAAATACTATATATAGGTAGATCCATTCTTCAATCTAATTAGTAATTAAACTAAATTAAACTTAATTTCAATAAAAGTTAAACATCTAAGATTTGCATTCATATACTTGTACAGTAAATGTGAATATTTGCATAAGCAAGGTAAAAATGGAAATAGGTTACAACTTGTTTTAAACATGACAAAAGTGATAACTTTCACTTGATACTTAAATTCCAAAACAATGCGCTAGATAGAATTCACTTTTTCTCCTAAGTTTTCTCCTTGGTGATATTTTCACATCTTATCAATTAAACACCATTTTTAGGATATCAGCGAGGAAGAAAATCCTCAGAACAAAGTTGACAGCTTGCTATTCCCTACTTTTTGGTAGTTTTTAAATTGCAGAGTGCTGAAAAGTTGTTTTAAACAGAATAAAAAAAGTATCTCCTAGGAGAAAACAGGAGAAAAAAGTGAATTGGATTGGCCCAAATGTCTCTATGTTAGTTCAATATCCTTAAAATGAATTACATCAGAAATATATTACCTTCATTAAAATAAATGATTACCGCGCTTAATAGATGAACCTGTAAAAAAAGTGGTTCAAGTTTTTTTTTGGGGGGGGATGTTTTAATACACAAACACAAACAGAAAAAATAGTAATCATGTACAATCTTCAGAATGATATAATATGACATTTTGGAAAAGCATTACTAAAACAAAGGTCCTAAATGCAAAAGCACAGGAATAAACTCATCTACAAAACGTTTTAAGTGGGCAGGCAATTAATATGGAATTTTTATTGGTTATTTTAAACAAAAATGGAAAGTAAAAGATCTGAAAAATGTAAAAGTGGATTACAAAAAAAATAATTGGCACAATGTTATAATGTTATTAACAAAGTCACTGCATTTGAAATGCATAACACAGCCTTCACTCTCTCTCTCTCTCTCTCTCTCTCTATATATATATATATATATATATACATATATATATATAATTATCAGGCACATATTAACTTAATACATACAGATATGATAACGACATTGGCCCTAGACTACGATACATATACTACACCATACATATATAGACATATATGACTATGGTAGGGATTAGAGTGTGAGCCCCACTGAGGGACAGTTAAGTGACAAGACAATATACTCTGTACAGCACTGTGGAAGGTATCATTGCTTTATAAATACTAAATAATAATAATGATTAGGTTCCACACTCCAGTTTAATTAACACACATGTGTACAAGTAACATTTAACTAATCATTAATGTTTTAACTTTTAACACATATATTTGGGTTTAGTACTGTTTTAAAAACTTTCTTATTTCTGACCATCTAAAGATATCAGAAAAATGTATGTTTTGATGTAACAATTAATTCTCTTTTACCCCCCATGATTTTGTCTATATTATTTATGTTTAGATTTTATGAAGATTAAAATTAATGACAAATTCATCATGGACATTACTATTACAAATCTCCAATGTGCAAAACTAAAGACAGAATTGTAAAATATAATCTATCTATCTATCTATCTATCTATCTATCTATCTATCTATCTATCTATCTATCTATCTATCCATCTAATAATAATAAATGATGCAGCAAAATATATACATATAATATTTAAATTCCATATTCAGCACAATTCTGAAAAAATAAACATGACTGCAAACGTTAACTGTTATTATCAACCAAGGACAATAGGTGGCAGCATTACCTAACAGCAGGGCTGAAATTGCTTAAATAATACATGACATTCATTCTGCATTTAAGTGCATCTTTGCAAGAAAACACATACACTTATTTACATTTGTATATACTTGTGCAAATATTTAAAGAGGCTAGAACAACTATTAATACAATTTAACATATGCAGGGTATGCATTATTTAACTTACATACTTGTTAATATTAGTACATCTTTAAAATAATTATGCTTATTCATATTATACCACCTCTTTGTACATTCAAACAAGCAGTGTATATCTTTAAATATTATATTGATTTTGATCATCCGTTCACTCTAAAAAAATGTTTAACTGAATTAAACAAAATAATTCCATTGTAAAGTAATTTGGTTTTTTTTTGTGTGTGTGCATATTTTTCATTTTAAGGTAATAAACACTCTATTTAGATTTTAACCACCTGCCTCTTCATTACCATAAAATGATATTAGTTTTTAGACTGTTTACATATTCTATGTATAGTTAGTCATGCATATTACTTAGCAAATAAATTATAAGTATTATTGAATCTTGTTTTTTTGCATATGCTGTTGTTACCTAACATTGATTGTGATGTTGCAAAGTAATATGACAACTATGGTTTATAATATACATAGTATACATATAAATTTACAAAAAAATATTTTAACTTTTCAAAGACTTAAAATACAACTTTAAATCTTTATTAATCTCAATGGTATTACAGTTTTTTTACAAGGTTAAACATAAAACTAAAATGCTTATTATAATGTTATAATGTAAATGTTTAAATATTTCTTGATGATTACACAGAATACAGGCTTCTGAACACCCTGCATAAGATTTATTTAACTGTGCTATTCTATTGTTGTTTTTGTTCCAGCACTGACCATCCCCAATAACACTGAAGTCCCATCTGGTGGACCAAGGCCAAATGCCTTATTGTTGTAGCATTATTACAAAACAGCTTTCATCATTACTATAAGCAAATGAATGCATTATCTATGCACATAATAAATTACATAGACATTAATATGTCTATCAACTCAAGAATCACAATAACTTAAATTATAGTTGACTAATTTGAGGCCACAACCTCTATTAAAATTTTCTTTTTTTCATACTAACATTATTTAAGTTGTATTCTTACTTAATGTAAATTGTACAAAGGTCAAGAGGTTACACTAATTTAATTTAAATGAGGATAAAAGCCTTAGTAAGGAAAAAAATGGATGAAAAATAAATATTTTATTTGAAAAAGTGACAACAATGTTAGTAATTATGTAGTAAAATCAAATGACATAGCAGTATCTTGCAATGTTTTTCACATAATACATTCTAATATAAAATATGAAAGTTGTATTATGCTTTTAGAGACTTTAGCTGTGGATATTTATTTAGGTCATTGTGCCAATACAGATTTTATAGGCAAGTATCGTCAAGCTGTTCTTTGTCTTTTAAGCAGCATTCGGGTGATGGTTCAAGATGTTGCGAACTATATATATATTTATACACACACATACACACACACACATACACACACACACACGTTTCGGGGATAAATATAAAGGAAGAAATTTCAGCTGTAGGTTTTTAAATGCCATTTTTTTTGTCATTCCGCTGCTTTAGTGTAACACTTGCAATACATTAAAATGTTGTCCACTATTTTTAAGTTAAATGTGCATTCATTGAAATGACCAGTGATTTCATAGCTGAAACAGAATTTTTTTAGATGTGCTTCCAAACTGCATATAGAAATGTGTTCAAGGAAGAAGCAGAAACCTTGATAAAAGATGCAGTACTGTAATGTAGCCCGCTTTGCAGAATTTAAATTAATGGTCACTTTCTGAATATGTAAACAAACAAATAAATAAAAAAAAAATCACATTTTCTTTTTATGTACACTGAATTAAAATGTTATGTATACATGTAATTAGATGGCATTTCTCAGTCTGTATTCTAGTTATAGTCAGATGAAACCAACTAAATAATAGAAAAACAACATTATTAGAACAAAGGTTTGGACATAGTACATAAAAATGTTAAAATGTGGACACTAAATAAAACATCATATGCTTTAAAGACAAACTTTCTACTCTGTCTGGCTCATCTTGAAGCATCAGTACTTATTTATATAAAAGCGCTTGTGGAAAATGGATAATTCCCTTATATGGGCTTATTGGGTTTCATCTGATTGGTGACTTCAGTTGTTGCTAACTTTAACAAGCTCATATAAAGCAGGTCCGAGATGAAAAGCTAACTATAACAAGTAACGTGTCTATATATTTTATCTAAAATTTAATCTAGCTGCAAACAGCTTCAACAGTTTATGATTATTTATTCCTGTGATACAATGAGAGCAGCCATGTTCTATTTGTCACATTATACACAGGCAAGCTAATCTGTATCTCCAGTCCTCAGCCAGTGAAAACTTCACTCCCCTCGCCTCCTCACTCCTCCCCTCTGCCTCTGAAATCTCTGGCTAGTAATCACCTCCTGCCCAGGCTGAGCTCCCATAAGCCCTTGCTACTAAGGCTTAGAGTGCCAAGGCACTCTGGAGAAGCTGTGGGTGAGGCTTGTCTAGTTTATAGGGAATTATAGTATTAAAACAAAACAAAAAAGTATTTGGCTTGAGGAATGCCCTATAAACTATACAGTATGAAAGGGACACAATTATGCAATGAGTGAAAGGTTATCTTGGATCCACTTTAAGTGAATCCCAGGGCCTTAGTCAGGATAATAATACCCATGCAATATACAATACAATGTGTGGTAGATCACATAAACAATCAATACCTTCTGCATATTGATTGTGTATCTGGTTTCCACTTGCAGAAATTAGACAATATTTCAGTAGAGATCTTGTCTGATATTAATCCCAGTGTTTCAGCCTCTCCCCACCCTCACTAGCATTGATTGGACAAATAGTGAGCAAGTGCGCTTAAAGCATGTAGCAAGGACTTATGGGAGCTCAGTCTGGGCAGGAGGAGGAGGAGATTACTAGCCAGAGATTTCAGAGGCAGAGGGGAGAGGGGAGTGAATTTTTCACAGGCTGAGGGGTGCAGATGCAGTTGCAGATTACCTGTGTAATGATGACAAACAGAACATGGCCGCTCTCATTGTATCACAGGAATAAATTATTATTAACCTCCTTGCCGGTTATCCCGAGCTGAGCTCGGGGTAACCCACCGCGGAGGATTGCGCTGGCCCTGCTGGGCCGATTTACATAATTTTTTGTTAAAATCACGCAGCAAGCACTTGGTCACCTGTAATCGCCGCCGCTTGCCGCCGATTCGCCGCTACGTTAGTGCCCCCCCCGCCGAGACCCCGTGCGCAGCCTGGCCAATCAGTGCCAGGCAGTGCTGAGGGGTGGATCGGGACTCCCGCTGACATCACAACGTCGATGACGTCGATGACATCATTGCGATCGTCGCCATGGCAACGGGGAAAGCCCTAAAGGAAATCCCGTTCAGAACGGGATTTCCTTATGGGCAAGTGCGCCGGCAGCGATCGGAGGGGTGGGAGGGACACTGCAGGGGGGGGGGGGGCATCATGTAGCTAGCGCTAGGCTAGCTACATGATAAAAAAAACACGCAAAAAAACTTTCCCGCGGCCGGAGGGCTGCGGGAATTAGACCGGCAAGGAGGTTAACTGTTGAAACTGTATGCAGCCAGATTTGCTGTGTAAACTATCTAAACTTTAGATAAGATATATAGACAAGTTTCTTGTTATAGTTAGTTTTTCGTCTCGGTTCCGCTTTAAAGGACAACTGAAGCAAGAGTGGCATGGAGGCTGCCATATTTATTTCTTTTAAGCAATACCAGTTGCCTGGCAGCCCTACAGATCTATTTGACTGCAGTAGTGTCTGAATAACATAAGAAACACGCATGCAGCTAATCTTGTCAGATTTGACAATAATTTCAGAAACAACTGATCTGCTGAGTGGTTGTTCAGTGTCTATGGCTAAAAGTCTTAGAGGCAGAGGATCAGCAGGACAGTCAGGCAACTGGTATTGCTTCAAAGGAAATACATACAGTATGGTAGCCTCCATGTCCCTCTTGCTTCAGTTGACCTTTAACCACTTCGCCTCGAGGGGTTTTTCCCCTTAAAAAAACAGAGCAATTTTCTCCTGTCAGCGCTCCTTCCATTCATTCACCTATAACTTTATTACTACTTATCACAACAAAACAACCTATATTTTTTTTTTCACCACCAATTTAACTTTCTTTGGAGGGTACTTATTTTTTTCTACAAATGTTTCAACAGGAAAAATAAGAAAAAATTAGAATCATTATTTCTCCGTTTTTTGTCATTATAGTTTTAAAATAATACATGCATACATTTCACTTGCCCATTTGCCCCGCTTATTGCAACGTTTAACAATTTTCTCAAGTACAATGTATGGCACCAATATTTCATTTGGAAATAAAGGTCCAGTTTTTAAAATTTTGCATCCATCCCTAATTACATGCCCATAATTTATAAAGTAATAGTAATATACCGTCTTTACATACATAATAAAAAAAGTTCATTCCCTAAGGTTAATGTTTGGTTTTCTTTTGTAATTTTTTTTTCAAAAATAATAATAATAAATACATTAAAAAAGTGGTACCTACAGGTATTGGGGAGTGTGGGAGGTCAGGGGTTAATTTAAAACATAAAAATAAGTTTAAAATAGGTCCTTTATTGAAAAAAAAATGTAGATGTAATTTTACTATTTTTCCAAAAGATGTCCTCACCGCTCACTTCCTTATGCGTAGTACTACTAAGTATTACTACACAAACAGGAAGCAATGCGTGGATGTGTTTTGTGAAGGATGGCGCCATCTCATAGACGGCTGCGTTCATTCACACGGGGACTTAGATCAATGAATGAGGACTGTGTTTCCATTCATTGATCTAGCGGCTAATGATAGATGGCGATAGCAAGTGTGGGGGCGTGGGGTGTGAGCGGGAATGCAGGGCGGAGAGGGACGTAGTAGCTACGTCCCTACAAGCAATTATGGCATTTTGCAGGGACATAGTTACTCGTGCCGGGGAGGGGAAGTGGTTAATATCCAATTGATTCTCCTTCATAAAATAGATTGTAAATACCATAGTTTAGTTAATAGATTTTAATTAGAATCATTGTTTATATAGCATCTAATATGTGATCTATTAAAAATGTTATATAGTATACACTTGCTTAATAACGAAATGCTACTGGGACGTAGTAATTTGGCAGAAGCCAGTTAAACTGATGAATAAATGACTGTATAGGGGCAGAGAGACACGATTAGTATCAGCTGCACAGAAGACTGGTGTGTATGAAGTGATGATGTAAAAATACAGGGAGTGATTATTTCAATGCTTCTCCAGTTGGTAAGTCCATAGACTAGCGCTGGGATTAATAATATTATTTCTTCTTCCAAGTTCATAGAATAGATGCAACGTAACCAGAGACTCACTAGTTCTCAGAAAAAAATTGTGTTTTGACTAATTCACTTAATCAGTTATCACGATAAAAGGAAAACTCCATGAGGTATTGTTAGATTGAACATTAAACAAAAATAACACATGTAATGTATTGCTTTAAAACATTTCAGAATATCAAAAGTTTTACACACTTGTCAACTTACCTCTATTCATGGGAAGCAGATTGTTTTCAGTTCACATGCAAGGGCTAAAAAAGCTATTTTTATACATAAAGGAGTGCTGAGGGTAACAGTGTTTCAATCTGAACATAAGGGCCCTATGCAATTCTAGAGAATAAGAAACTTGCTGCATGCACATTTGCTTTATTATCACCTGACAAGTCTCAGGAGTTACCGGCAAATTCTAGTGCACGCTTCACCATGGTGATGTCTGAGAGAAAAGAGCCTAACTCAGACTAATAAGTGTTATTTGCCTTAGCATTGCTCATAACTCTCAGGCAATGAAGAAGAGAGGTTTTGTGCTGTGGAGCTGTCTTTCAGCACCACAGAATCCCAACACTCTTCAAATGTCCACTCCATCTGCCGCTTCAGTGCTGGGCACCTTGACACTCTCCCGATGTCTGCTGCTCTAGTGCCAGGCAACCTCCGTCCACATTGCCGCTCTTGCCGCTCCCTGCCACTACACGCATGTATGTGCACCTGGACCAGGCTCCTGATTGCGCTCTGTCACAGCTGTGCCGACATTCTGGGACCACTACTGCAGTAGCCACTCTTCTCACTGGGAAAGGGGAGTCCTGGTAAAAAAAAAATATTCAAAATTTCCCACTGGGACTCCCAATTGGTACATTAAATTGGCAAATGGGAATCCTCCTTGTCAAGAACTGCAAGGGCCGATCCTTGATTGTGTCATTTGCTCAAAGTCAGAAACTCTGTCTCGCTGTCGCTTTGCGCATAGATGCCCATATGTGGATTCACAATCTATGAACTGACTAGCCAAAAGAAGTGTCTGGACTCCAAAGGATTCACCACACACACACACAATTCAAATGCTTGCCACCACGTGTGAGTCAGCGCACGACTGTAAATATATTAGCACACTGCGCACACTGTAAGTTAACCCTTAGCTGTATGCAGGGATCGGTGCCAAATCTGTCTATCTGTGCCCGACTCAAGCATACGGGTTGTAAATACTAGATACTATAGAACACAATGTAACCTTTTCAGAGGAGTAAGTACAATTGTGTATGTTCAGGATGAGGTCATAACCGTAAAACAATTTTTAAACATTTTAATAACAAAATTGCATTACACACATTTACATACACTAATTAACATATAAACGCAAAGCTTAAAATGAAAGGGAATAATGGTGAGGTTTACTTAGCTTAGCAGTCCTTGTCCTTCACAAGCAGAAAGTACAGCATTTTTTAATAGTCTTTGCGATTCCTCCCCGGTTTGTCTTACCGAGGATCTGTGGCTAGATTTGGAAACAGCCAGCAATGCTTTATCGAATGACACCAAACAATGGCAGATTAGCACGTGTGGTCTGTAAGTGATAAATAGCTCAGTTTTTCTGGCAGCTGGACAGCTATAAATTGGATTTGCTATTAGACTGATTTTTAGGAACCAGAAAATATATTTGTCTTTTATCTGCGGTAAACACATCTTGGATTATTAATAAAGGAAGTTTTGCTATTGTTCAAATTCAAATTATGGCGGGAAGTTTTAACTGCCTTTCAAGACAATCTCTGGTTACTAGTGGAATGTCCATTGGCTCTCACGTACGTGTGAAAGAGCTACGTGTGAAATGGGTGAGGGGTCTGCTCTCATTCATTGTGGGTGATGAGGAAGCAAAAGAGGAAGAGAGGAAAAAAATTAACTTCTTGTACGTTTAAAATGCGAATGACAGTAATGGTGCTGGAACATACGAAAATCGTTGGTCATTATGCACGACTTTCCGTATTGTTTAAGACACTCCTCCTCCTGTCCTCCATATTCTGCAATTGCATAATGTCCAAGGGATGAACAAAGTTTATATATGTTACTCCAGTTGAATGGTGTTTTCAACAGCAGCACATTTTTTTGCCATCTTTCTGAGCATATCATAAACAAAATAAAACCATATTTAAATATGGTTACTAGAGGTATTCTTGTTTATCACATCTTGGAGTTCTTTAATTCATCTCACATCATATTAAAAAAATACCAGTGCATAATTATGAGAATCTTTGGGTTAGTGGAAGCAAGTGGAGACTATTGTCATTACAATAATATCTGCAGTCGATGTATGGCTGTATGGACAAGAAAGAAATAGTGGCTCCACCATGGAGTGGTCACATAGATAAGAGATTATAGTCACCAAAATGACAAAGCACAGGTTTCTCCCCTTGGTAATCAGATAACAAAAAAGGGAGCAATAAACCACTTCAGTGCATCACTTACAATTTATACAAAGAAACGTAAGATCTCGATTATCACTTAGTTGTTTTCTGTATATGGTTTGGAAATTCACTACTTTTAAAATCCTTATTGCCAGGGGGAAAAAACTACTTCTTTTTCATACTGATACAACAACAAATAACATTTGTAAAGCACTTTTCTCCCGTAGGATTCAAAGCGCATAAGCATGGCTTAGACCACTAATTGGTTGATTGGTGAATCGTGGTACAGAGGAAGAATTCTATAAGTCCGGAAATGCCAGGCTAAACAGGTGGCTTATCATTCTGGATTTTAATAACTCCAAGGAAGGGGCTGTCTTTACTTGGTATGGTAGGGAGTTCCAAAGAATAGGGGCAGCATGACAGAAAACTCTGTCTCCAAAGGTTTTGATGTGCACTCTGGGAGTGACCAAGTTTATGGAACCTGCTGATCTGAGGTTGTGAGAGGTGTGGTGAAGCTTCATCAAGTCCTTCAGCAAGCCCAATTTGTGGTGTTATATATGTTAGGATCAGGTTTTCAAAAGCAGAGAATGAAAAATGGTGATCAGAATCTCAGATTTCCAGGATTTATAAATTCTGTAAAATAGACTCTGCTTCCATACTGCCTATCCACTACCTGGTCAGTAAGCAGGTCAGAGTCTGTTCCCTGGGATTGTCTGAAGGTTTGGCTCTAATACATTTTGACTACTACTACACTCATGCAAATATCTTTCTACTAAACATTTTTGTAAAACATAGCATCCATACTACCTCCGACAGTAGACATTGAATGCTAAGCTTTGAGATGAGTGAGTATAAGGAAGTACATAAGCTTAAACAATTACGAAGTGCTTGGCTATAAAGTGAATGTAGGAAGCACTTGGACATCTCTAAAGAAGGCAGGCCTGGATTTACCTTAGAGGAGCCTATAGGCACAGATGTCCTGGCACCTTAGACTTCACCCTCCATGAGCCTACATACACCTGCCGAACTGCACCGCTATTGTGTTTGCTGTCCGAGGTGTCAGTTCTCCCTTACTTCCCTTGCCTGTCATAGGTAGCTACAAGTGCCCCTTAGTATTAGGTAGCCTTCTGGCTACTCAATATTAAGTAGCTAGAGGAGCCCCCATGTACTACGTAGCTAGAGGTACCCCTGACTGAAGGGAGATCAGTGGAATCCCGAGAGAAGAGTGACTAACCTCTCATTTACACCCTTATAAGGACTGTGCATAGGAAAATAGAAAGGGTGGTGCTCAGGGTGCGGAGAAAGCCGCCTTTCCATCATCAGGCGCATGTAGGCACATGCCTACAGTGCCTTATGGTAAATCTGGCCCTGAAAGAAGGTGCAAAAGACAAAAACAGAGAGATGTTCTTGCCCAATAAGAAGACTGAGGAAAGATTGAAACTTATGTCTGAATTTTGGTACAAGCCTTATTTTATTCTATATACAATGTCTATACTTGTATCTAATGTTAAAATTGATACTATCAGATACAAAAAATGCAATCACTTGAGTCACTTTGTGCAGCCATGATCACAGTTCAGGATATAGTGCATCAGGTGAGTGGCAGTCATTTCAGGAAACCGTAATCTACTATGGTATACTGTATATCAGAAGCTGTAGTGAATTACATTATCAGCTATGCCTGGCTCAGTTTAAAAGATTTGAAATTATTTGCAAGCATGTGCACTGTGTTCCCATTCATAGCCAGATCCCACAATACCTAGTGATATATTTTTAAACTCTGTATATGCAAATTGACCTGGTCCTGTGGAGTTTGAGAAAAGAGAAACTCTGGAAAAAAGGAAGGCTTCTTTAAAACCCTCCCCAAAACTCATTAACCCCTTCATCTAACATGTAGGCTGCGATTGACCAGGAAGGTGAAATCTATGGGTGCGGGGCTCTGCCTCCTCACTAATATCAACCCACATGGCTTTTCACATTAGGGAGATAGCATGCAAAGAGTAAAGCTCTCTCATCCTTTTCCCCCAGTCGTGTCACTAGGATGAGGTCTAGGTAATAGTTTGAAATGGGCTTCACTGCAATCAGATCACTTTCTTAGTAAAGAGGTGGCTTAAAAGCTATCCTCAATCAGATATACAGTACAGGTAAAAGGGGTCTTTCATCAGACTTCTTAGCTATTTACCAGGAAGAGTTAAACATTATTCAGTAAAATACAGAGGTTAAGATATTCTGTTGTTCTGGTCCAAGCCCTATCCCATACAGCCATATCAATCCCAGCCATGCACTGAGCAGGACCAACAGTCCGGGTAGTCTTAAGATATTTTTTGCAACGCTGACAAAAATCTATTTTCGTGGAAAGCCTATTTTATCTTATTCTGTCTTGCTAGTAGAAAATTGTCAAGCTATATGCCACCTTGATTGAAGAAAAATGTCCCCACTGTCTTGTTTCTTTGATTTTCTCTGCTCAGCTACTGGCCCCACTAGTATCTACTAATACAGCTAGATTGTATGTTTGTGTCTTGGGTCTGTTTTACATCAGTAATCAGCAAAAATCCAAATAGGTATAATTTTAATTCACCAATGGAAGCCAGATACATGACACTGTCGCATAAACTTGTCAGCATTGTAATAAATAGATGTGGGTCCAGTAGCAGTACAGCTGGTGAGCAAAATAACTGAAAGAGACGGGACACTGGAGACAGCTTTCCTTCAATCAAGACTGGTAAGCAAGCCAGAGATTCTTCATTAGAAGGACAGAACAATAGAAGGAAGACTTAAAATAAGAAAGAAGTATTCTAGGAACATCAAGAACAAAACACACTACAACCCTCATGTTTATCTACATAGATGTATGTAATTGCATAGAATTAATTTGGGTACTTTAGATCCTATCGCATCCTGGAAGCATACTGGTGGCTTAATTGAACTTTCCCAAATGTTTACCTTAAACTGTGGTAAATCATTTAAATGGAAAGTGATGAGCGTAATGATCTAATTACGATTATGTGAAATTTTGCGTAAATCGCAAAATTACGATTATGGCTGTACAAAATAATTTCGCGAATTTCAGAAAATTACGTGAAATTTCACGTTTATGGGGAATTTCATAATTATGATAGTTTTTCGTAATTACGATCGTTTACGTGGCACAAACAGATCAGAATTTTATGCTTAACATTGAAATTTGTCCGCTCTCGAAATTGTGTTCCAGTCCAGAGCCTCCTGATACATTTAAAGCGACAGCACTTGCAGGGACTTTTGCATTATCATCTATTGCAAGGCCCAAAATGAAGTGTCTCAGCATGCATGACCGCTAAGTGCACCCTGACAAAGAGCACCCTTCTTCTTAAAAGTGGCTGATGCATTTAAAGTGACAGCACGTGCAAGGACCCTTGCATTTTCAGATATTGCAAGACCCAAAACCAAGTCTCTCAACATGACCGCTAAGTGCACCATGGAAAAGATTACCTGTCTTAGAAGTGGCTGCAGATAAAGCCTCCTGATACATTTAAAGCGTCAGCATGTGCAGGGGCCTTTGCATTATCAGTAATTGCAATCAATGAGTGACTTTCCTGAGTTTAGTCATTGCCTAAATGTGCCTAATTACTATATGCAAGAAGTTTTAAATCAGAATGATACCATTTATTGGCTAACTAAAAATGAATAAAAATAAGCAAGCTTTCGGCCTTGCAGCCTTCGTCGGGCTTATATCCTGTTAGTTTGCAAGCTGGTGGTACAGACAGCTTTATACATGCAACATCGAAAGGGAAAACAGATATTTTTTTCAAGCATAAATACATGTCATTAAAATGCCTTAATTCACACAGACCATCTAAATGGACTTAAAGGTTGTTAGCTAAGATAAGGATCCTTGTTTACTCCATGCTCATAGACCTGGGATTAGGATTGACCCAGAGGTATCGTAAATTCTTAGTTCACAAGTTCAGCTAGAATGGCTGAGAAAGTTCAAATATCATCCGCCTCATACCAATATAAAAAGTTGTTGTCCTTATCCAAACCATTCTGCACAGCTTTGAACCAATTTATAAATTTTGTTTCTGCTATTAATTGACGATCAGTTTCTCCCACGTACATAACATTGGGGCATTTAGCGCACATGATCAGATATACCAGATTGGTGGAACCACAGGAAAATGTACCTTGTACTCTGTACTCCTGTTGTGAACCTGGTATCGTTACCCTGTCAGTGGAGTAAATGTGTCTGCAGGTCCCACATATTTTTTGTCGGCAGGGTGATGTTCCGTTTTGTTGAGGCCTATTCAAAGAACTCCTGACAATCATCTGTTTTAGATTGTGTGGTTGCCGATATGACAAGAGTGGAGGTTTAGGGAATATCGTTCTCAGTCTGTGATCCTTGTGTAAAATGGGATGAAGTTCCTTAGCAATCCTCCTTAAGATTTCCAGGTGTGGGTTGTAGGTGACAACCAAAGGGACACGTTCCTCTTTCCGGTTTTGCTTATATTTCAGGAGTTCAGTCCTGGGGATATTGCTGGCTTTCCTGATTTGGGCCTCAGCCATAGGAGAACTGTAACCTTGTTTAATGAAAGTATTCTTAAGGTATCCAGGTGCTTGTCTCTGTCCACCCTGTCAGAACAAATCCGGTTGTACCTTATAGCTTGCCTGTAAATTATAGAGCTCTTAATGTGTTTGGGATAAAAAACTGTCATATCTTAGGTATGTGGGACGGTCTGTAGGTTTGCGATACACAGGGGTTTGTATGTTGTTACCCCTGATGTATATGGTGGTGTCCAGAAAGTTAATCTCTGTGTGAGAGTAGGTAAGTTTCAATTTGATTGTAAGATGGAAGGCATTGAAGTTCCTGTGGAACTGGAGAAGATCATCCTCACTTGCGGACCAGATGATTACAATAACATCAATGAAGTGGAAGTAGGCCATGGGTTTTATGCCACATGCATTGAGGTATTCCTCTTCGATTTTAGCCATGAAGAGATTTGCATACTGTGGTGCGAATCACGAACCCATTGCCACGCCCATCTGCTGTAAATAGAGGTCCTGTCCAAAAGTGAAATAATTATGAGTGAGAATGAATTTGATCAGTCCAGCAATAGGCTTTACAGGTATGCCCTGACCCTGAAGATATTTACGGCAGGCCGCAATACCATCATCATTGGGAATGTTCGTGTACAGGAACTCCACGTCCATTGTGGCCAGTATGGTTCCCTCAGGTACTGGGCTGATGGCTGTCAGTTTGTTCAGGGGCTGGGTGGTATCCTGTATGTAGCTGGGTCTTTTACAGACAAGAGGTTTTTAAGATGTTTTCCAGCCACCTTGAGATGTTCTCTGTAAAAGTTCCGCTCCCTGAGATTATGGGGCTGCCTGGGTTTTCCTCTTTGTGGATCTTGGGAAGCATGTAAAACCAGGCTGTTCTAGGCTCTTCAGGGATAAGGGTCCTTACATGTTGTCTGATGTTTGCAGGCAATCTGTTAACCATCTTATTGAGTGCCATCCTGTAGCCTTTTGTGGGGTCCCCCTGTAATTTGGCATAGTGAGTGTTGTTGGATAATTGTCTTTGTGCCTCCTGGATGTAGTCGCTGGTGTTCATTATGACTATGGCACCACCTTTATCGGCTGGTTTAATAATAATGTCCTTATTCCCCTTAAGGGATCTGATGGCCTGTCGCTCCTGTGGTGTTACGTTCTGGGCCAGTGTCTTTCTTTTACTCAGGATCCTGTCAGAGATTCTGCGTCTGAATTTGTTGATGTATTTATCCAGGACCGGGTTTTTTCCTTCTTTGGGGGTCCATCTTTTGTTCTTCTTTTTAGATCTGGTGCGTTTTGGTCCATTATCCATTGTATCACAGGCTTCCTTATCATGGTAGTGTTCCTTGATTTGCAGCTTTCTGAAAAATTCCTCCATACCTCCACAGAGTGCAATCCTGTCTATGGGTCTCGCAGGGCAAAATGACAGGCCTTTGGAGAGTACTGGCATTTCCACTTCAGTAGCCTGATAAGAGGAAAGATTCATTACACCTGTGGGTTGCTCTTTTTCTGCTGCTTGTGCATCCAGGCGTCCACTCTAAAGTCTACGTCTCTGAAGTTTTTTTCTTTTTGTTGTTAATTAGGAATCCCTGTAGTTTCCTATAGAAGGTCTGTAGTTTATCCCATGATGACCCCACTGGAGCATGGGATAAACTACAGACCTTCTATAGGAAACTACAGAAAATATTCATGAAAATATATTGAATTTTCACAATATGGAAGATTCAGGAAAAACATGAAAAAACATTATTTATGCCATGAAAATTATTTATTTTAGTGTGAAAATTTGCAAATTTTACAGTATTTTTGCAAAAATTCATGCAAAAAGAATATTGGCATTTTCGCTCATCATTGCTATGGAAAGTGTCAGTGTTATAGTCATAAAAACTGTTGTCATCTGTTGACATTCACTAATATCTTATTCTTTCACAAGCTAACAGTGTCAGCTTCAACTTTACATTACAACTTTATTTTATTTTATTTTTTTTTGGGGGGGGGAGGCATGATGCCTGGCTGGTAGGGCCCATTTGGGCTATTACACCTTAACCTATTCACTCCTGGAGCCTGGAAACAGTTAACTGTATGTTACTGAGCGGGGGGGACTCTCGGAGCCACAGTGATTTCTGGGGTGGCCAGTGCCTCAGCATGCCCCAGTGTAGCACCACCTATGAAGCTAAGAGTTGCTCTATAGAACAGCTTCCATTACTTTTAATGTTTCTCAAGATGAACTCACTAAACACTAATATTTTTGAATTCAGTTCCTTATCCTGTGATTTTTTTTGTATGTATGATTAAACCTTCCTTTCAACTATCTTAACTATCCCCTCAATTCCCCAGGTCTTAATTTTTAGGATTATGCTATTGGATCATCAAGCCATCTAGCTATAATCCCTGAAGTCACTTTCAGTCACTTTGGCACTATTCAAACTCTGCTGACTCTGCCCTCACACCATCCTGCCTCCCAAAAAATCCCTTCATTGCCATACCGTTTCTCACTTCATCACATGCCAAAGCTACTCTACAAAACCAGTATACAAGGGAGGGGTTATTGATTGTAAGAGCTATGCTTTCCGTCCACTTTGCAGTAAATTAATACAGGTGCCCTGCCCTGTTACAGCAGTGATAGCAGAAGTTTCATGGCCACTGCAAGGAAGTATCAGGGTGCTTTCAGAAGACAAAAGTGACTCAGTGGTCTTGCTCTAGCTTGGAGTGTGCTTAGTGTTAGTTGTGACAAAGTTGTACAGAAGTCTTAAATAGGAACATTTTTTCTACAATCCTAGATTAAGACTAATACACACAGAAGTTGGCTATATATGCAAACAAAAACTGCAAGTTTGGCTGTTTATGTACACAATGTGGGAAATTCTGCTTCTAATTATCATGAAACACGACTAGAGTGCCCAGTAGGGAAGACTGAGTGTATAACAAGGAAGATTCTTTCTCTTACTCCTCGTCGTGACATTGAATTCTCCCTGCTTAAACTACAGTATTTATTTTATCATCTTCATGATAATTGCTCTGCACTGCTAGCACTGTTGCTTCCAGCATGAAAGTATTAACCATAAATGGATATGAAGGAAAAGGGGTAAGAACTAGGCAAAATATATATTATTAGCAATAGGGCTCAGTTTAACAAGCAGTAAAAGTGTACTTCTCTTCATTCTCTTCTTCTCAACATATACTGGTGTAACTCATCATGCAATATTAGGGCAAAGAGGGAAACAATATTGTGTCAAAAAAGATCCACTTTCAGTAACCTTGGTAACCTTCAGGCAAACATGAGGTTAAAAGGACCCCTTAGTAGCTCACTAATTACAATATACAATACAATACAATAACATTTCTATAGCGCTTTTTTCCCATAGGACTCAAAGCGCTTAGGCTCTCTCAGATTCGGTAATTGGTAGTAGGATGAAGTATTCACACAACAAAAGTTATATTTCTGCAAATGCCAAACTGAACAGGTGGGTTTTCAGTCTGGATTTAAACATGTCCAGGGATGGAGCTGTCCTGATCTGTTGAGGTAAGGAGTTCCAAAACGTAGGGGCAGCATGACAGAAGGCTCTGGGACCAAAAGTTTCCAAGTGGACTCTGGGTATGACTAGATTATTAGAACCTGTGGATCTGAGAATGCGGGGATTGCTACGTAGCTGCAACATATCTTTCATGTATCCAGGGCCTATATTATTCAGAGATTTAAATTTCAGTAGGCCGATCTTGAATAGGACCCTCCATTCTATAGGTAGCCAGTGAAGGGAGTGCAGGACTGGCGTTATGTGGCAGTGACGGGGTTGGTTGGTTAGCAGTCTGGCAGCAGTATTCTGTATCAGCTGTAGGCGGTACAAGACCTTTTTTGGAAGGCCAGTGTAGAGAGCATTACAGTAGTCCAGTCGGGATGTGATGAAGGCATGGACTAAGGTTGGCAGATCTTCTGGGGGGATGAGGTGCTTGATTTTTGCAATGTTCTTCAGGTGAAAATAGGATGATTTCACCACAGCAGAGATTTGAGTTCTGAAGTTTAAATCCCCAGCAATTAAAACTCCCAGGCTACGCACATGGTCAGAGCTGCGTAGATCCGTGCCTCCTATTCCCAGTGGTGAAGACTGCAAGTTAAGTTGTTTTGTTATCATGCTCTGACCTCCAATCATCAGAAGGACTTCAGTTTTGTCTGCATTTAGTTTCAGTCAGTTGTCATTCATCCAATGCTGTAGTTCACGTAAGCAGGCGTTTATAGTTAGAGTTGGGTCTGTCACACCAGGCTTGAAGGAAAGATATAGTTGGGTGTCGTCTGCATAGCAGTGGTATGTCAGGCCATGTTTTTGGATTAGTTTTCCAAGCGGTAACATGTAAATCGTGAAAAGCAGGGGAGAGAGGATTGAGCCCTGGGGCACCCCATACTTAAGTGATACAGGGGTGGACAGGAAGGTCCCCACAGACACTTTATGGGTTCTGCCACTCAAGAAGGATTGGAACCACTGAAGAACTATGCCATCAATGCCGCAGTATTCCTGTAGCCTGTTTATCAAGATGTCATGGTCAACTGTATCAAAGGCTGCAGAAAGGTCTAGCAGTATGAGGATCGAGCACTCTCCTCTGTCTCTTGCCATGAGCAGGTGGTAGCATATGCTGTGGTGTTTCCTGAAGCCAGACTGGAATAAGTCATAACTGTTGTTTTGTAGGATTTTGGCTTCTAGCTGGAGGTAAACAGCTTTTTCAATTAGCTTGCCCAGAAAGGGGAGGTTAGAGACAGGTCTGTAGCTGGTCATTGCATCTGGGTCCAGGGAGGGTTTTTTGAGGAGAGGCCTGATGATTGCTTCCTTCAGTAAAGCAGGAAATATCCCTGATTGTAAGGAACAGTTAACAATTTTGAGGAATACCGGTACGAACAGGTCGGGGCAGTTCAACATGAACTGTGTTGGGCCAGGATCCAGGTCACAGGTAGTTAGGCGGAGGTGAAGGAGGATGCTTGATACATTCTTCAAGAAAAATCATCAATTCTGCTCTTTGCTGACTGGCCTGTTCTACAGCCTATTTCTTGAATAAAAAATGGCTGGCCTACTCTACCTACAATCCTATTTTATGAGTAAAAATGTCCTGCTTACTCTTACACTGAATCCAGAAGCTGAATCCAGAATTGAATGGTGTCTTCCTATGATCAGGCAGTGGCAGCTGTTGACATCACCCTAAAAGCAAGAAGATTTGAATCAGGGTGATGTAAGAATCTATACGTTGGTTGCTATTGGCAACAACACTACACCTTTGTTCGGCACCTTATCACAGGAAGTGTGGTAACTTGACTCTCATCACAGCATACAGCATAGGAGATAGGACTTCGTAGACTTCGTCTAAGTTCAAGAGTTTATTTGTAAAACAAATATACAGATATGTTCAGCAACAATATCTAACCTCGGCAAAGCAAACCGTCTGTAGAATCTTATGTGTTCCTTGCATACTTGATCTATCCCTAATAGCTAGATCAGGCCTCTCTTAGTTACACCTATGCTAGGCATATATACAGCATACAGATCATGTAGAATGAAAGTAGAAAAAGGAGTGAATAAAGTCCTCAGTCAGAAGTCCCCCTTGGGAGCCCACATTGGCTCTTATACTGACTTCTAAATAGTTAAATGTTACATCATCTGAGCAGGGACGGATCAATAACTCATTGCCTGCTATTGGCTGATAAGAACCCAGGATATCATTACAAGCACAGTCTTTACTGCGCATGCCCTGGAAAATTCCATGTTCCAGTGACCTGTCCCTTAATCTGAGAAGAACAGTTGTTTACCTTTAGGAAATATGAAAACACTCAATATTTACAGAAAAGACTGCCTCTATGTCTGCACATCAGTAGACAGATAAACCCTCTGGCCTTGTATAAGCAAAACACACTGTTCTGCAGTGATCCTAGAAATCCTCCTTAAAGGGAAATTCTGCAAATCAAGTCTTTTAACTAAACTCAGTTAAAGTAACTGAGGTCTACGAATTCAAGCATATAATACTTAAATTCTAACAGGTGATACAATTTTTGCTAACTTAAAAGGAAAAGAAAAAGAAGGGACACCAAGAGCCCAATATAGTGTAGTAAGTTGGGTGATGGGTAAATGGAAAAGTATATGATAAATATACTCACAAGTCAGGGTTACCAATTAGGCAACCACTGTGTAGGCAGGTGAGGTGATTAGGTCTGTCCTCACTCAGGATTAAGATGTTTCTCTCTGTAGATTAGGAGAAGAAAGAGAATTCAACCCCTCCACCAGGGGTGGATGCTGATATTGTAAAGAGAACAGAGGCGCCAACAGAATAAAATATATCTAAAAACTTTAAAATTCCTCGGGAGGCGGTGGTGGACTCATCTCCCTGAAGCAGACATGATACTGTCGGTTGTAGTATAAACAAATGTATTTATATACTCCAACATACAGTGTAACGCGTTTCATGGGTATATTCCCGCTTCTTCTGGCAATAACGAACAGGGGTACGCACAGTGCAGCCTTAAAGTCACGGTAAGTGCCTCTGTCAAAGAGGCGCTTATCGTGAGTAATGGCATAGATTCAGATAGCTTGCCATGCATGGCAAATTTCATGCTTGTTTATTCCCCAGGATTGCTAGAATATTGTAGATTTTAGTCAGTTGGATGACTACTACAAAGTCATGTTTTCCATCCTTTCCAAAATAACAAAATATCTGAATTTTTAAAGTCCTTCTAAAAGTAATGCAAACTAAGGACTATCTAGACTAATCAATATTGTCATCATATGTTATAGCATAACTCCAGTTTAAGAATGTACCAAAAGAGGACTCAATAGGGACTTTGAAGGGGTCAGATAGAGAACATTGCCTAGAAATACCAGGGAAATAAAATATCAACAAGATTTATTCATACATATTTAAAACATGATACAGAGAATGTATGAGGCTATGATTAAGGATGTGCTGTTCAAAACATGTAAGTTATTTTATCTACCATGTTGATATCTTAATTCCTTGTGTACCAGCAGTTTCTGGCTCCTTAACTGCTGGTACCACAAAATGGTGCTTAGTGGCAAATCGCATCACATACCCGTTGCTCTCGCTATTGCCGAAGGCCCCTATCACCGCAGTCACTATGACATCAGAGCTCTGTGAGCTGGTCAGGAGCTTATTTCATTGGCTCCTGACCCTGTCCATCAATGTAAGTAAATGAGATTGTCTCACAGTGATCACGGGGTGAGTGAATGGGGTAAATCGGCTACTGACCGTCAAATTAACAGCAGGGCGAGTGAGCTGGGGCAGAGAGGTGTGATCATCAGGAGTGGTAGGACCTTGCGGTGGTGGTGTTGAAATCTACGATCTGTAAGAGCTGTGCAGCCACCAGCAGGACATAGATTTCAACTAACGTGGTCCACAAGAAGTTAATGAAATTGAATTTTATTTCTTAGGGTTGTACACCCTTCCAGCCACAAATATTTAAAAACATGGCCCTAAGGCCACAAAATACATAAGATGGGTTTCATTATATACCACAAGTGCTGATTAGGACAGGTCAGAAAATACCAGGTTGTTAATAAAAAAATTTATATCACTTTTTTCTCTTTACCTAATAAACATTACAAATTGTAAACATAAGGGAGTAATTGGAGCCCAAGTATATAACTGTAAATTACGTTACACATTTCATGAACAGAGCTAACTTCCTCAGGAATCCAGTTATATGGGAAATGATGGGATATTAGGCAGAGGAACATCATTCTGAATGGCCAGGATGAAAAAATGAATCAGATAAAAAATGTAGAGTTCTGTTCTACCCTGCAGGCATTAGTAAAGCCTGCCTTAATTTTCAGGGAAAAAAGAGGAATAATGTTTTTGAATTTACAGTGTTTTACAGGTCCAAGAAAGATGTAGTAAAATAATAGCCCTGATTAGCGCTACTTGCATTCTTTTTGATATGTTAATCCAACTTTTAATAGAAAAAATACTTATAACACCATCTATCATCGATCTTAAAGGTTGGTGCCTTAGCCTTAGCCAAATAGTTGAAAGACAGTTTACTTCTAAATAGAAGATTTAAATGCAAATAATTTAATATGTGGTTTTACAAAAATATGCAAACAATACAGAGAAACATGCGATCAATAATCAGAAATAGCTGGATATTTTACTGTGCAGCCAAAATAAATATCTCAGTTAGGTATTAGGATAAGAATATATACTCCTAGCAGCTTTAGAAAAGGCAGTGAGAAAGATTTATTAAGGCATCACCAGAGACCTCCAAGCATGTCTATTGTAGATAGAATAAGGGATCCAGAAACTATGGACTGGATTTACATAGTTATTTGTTACATAGTTATTTTGGTTGAAAAAAAGACATACATCCATCGAGTTCAACCAGAAAATATTTATTAAAAGATGTCTTCTGCTAAATGGTTAAGAAAGATATGCCAAACTCCTTGAGTCCTATCAGATAATAGTCAAGACAAGACTAAAAACATTTACCGTACATTGTGCTTTTCTCCTAGCAGACTAAAAGTACTTTAGGGCTGTAGCCACTTAGGGCCAGCTCCATGGGCAACCTTGATCATTAGGGAGCCTTGCCCAAAGATTGTTTTACATACTGGCTTGAGCTGGGATTCTAACCCTGGTCAAAAGCTGTAATCCTATATCAAAAGAATCACCCATAACCATCTTTAACAAGTTTTTTTCCCCATATTTCTAGGACAGCCTACATTTATTAAAATCAAAAAGCTATAATTGTGGGTACTTCCAAGGCAATGTAATCACACACATGCTTTCACACACATTTCATCAATCACCACTATGTTTTGACAGCATGGTGATGTAGTGAATAACCTTTCAGTTCTAGGGCTCCTGGTTCAAATTTGGCTAGGGCACTATCTACATACCGTTTTGTAAATTCTTCCTTTGTGTGTGTAGGTTTCAAGCAGGCACTCTGGTTCCCTCCTACCTCTTAAAAAAATACAAAATAGGTTAACTGGTTCCTTGACAAAAATGGCCTTAGTTAACCACTTAGGTCTATCTGGACGGATATATCCGTCCAGGTAGCATGCACCGCTGCTGCTGCGCCGGGTGCAATGGCGAGCGCTCCCGCCGCCTTCCATTAGCCCCGAGATCAATTAATGGGAACATGGTTCCATTCATTGATCTAAGTCCCCGGCAGAAAAACCGAGGTCTCCTATCAGAGGCCGCGGTCTTTCTGCGCAAAAAAAAGTGTCCCATTTTTTGGTTCCTGGAAGTGAGAGCTATCGCTTCCAGGACAACATTTTTTTTTCACTGTGGCCATCTTGTGGCCAAATAGTAAACTATATCCACATCCACATACATTTTTTTGTAAATAAACACAAATTATTACATTTACAATTAACTGCTTACCTCCCACAATTGATAAAAAAAAAATAAAAAAATTACAATTAAAAAAACAACGTTCAAACGTAATTGCAACAGCACCAATGGTCAGTCGATGTGCTTAAATCAGCTTTGGAGTCACAAGTTACAAGTCCATTAACTCCATCAGATTAGCACCATCTAAAACAGGTTTTTATTGAGTGATCTTCAGATAAAATACATCAGATTAAAATCCACATGTGGGTATGCCTACGATGACGCACAGGCGTTTCGGGCCATTCTCAGTCCTTTCTCAAATCATGGCAGGCCCACAATGATCACAAACTACTTTTCACACACCTATAAGGTCCACGAGAGGACCACATAGAAGACTGCTAATTAGCATACATGCATATTCATAAGTAACATAAAGATACCAATTGCAACTTGTTACATACAAATGGTTGTAACCAACCTACAGGTGCCATCCAAATCTCACATGATAATAAAGATTACATACATATAAATTAGCTGTATGAGACACTCACCCGAAATCCCCTCATGTATAAAAACCGAGTAGGGATATGTATATACACGGATCACCGTGTCTCCATATTGGTTTACACAGTTATCTCCAAAACAGCCAATCAAAACAGAGCCTACTGCGTCCGCATGTAGGACTTCTAAAGGGGCGACCAATCACCAGCCGCATTGCAGATCTCCAGCCACCCGCCCGGAAAAAGATATCCAATCCGGTGTCAGGGCTCGTCATGCCCCCTAACTCGCGCGGAAGAGAAGGTTACCCTTGAGGGAACCAATCACCGCAAGGCCGACGACGTCCGCTGGTCCAGCAGGTCTGGGAGGAGCGTCTTTACGCACAATCACACCCACCTGTTCACATGGACCAATCCCCAGAGCGCCGACAGCGTCCGCATCAAACACCACAGCGGATACGCCTTAATGGATACGTCACACGCACTAAAGCGTGTGACCATCCCCTTAGCCAATGGTGAACAAGCCGGTCACGTCCGCCAGAGAGCACCCAGAAAAACGGCATGATGTGCATCCCATGCATGGGATGCACATCATGCCGTTTTTCTGGGTGCTCTCTGGCGGACGTGACCGGCTTGTTCACCATTGGCTAAGGGGATGGTCACACGCTTTAGTGCGTGTGACGTATCCATTAAGGCGTATCCGCTGTGGTGTTTGATGCGGACGCTGTCGGCGCTCTGGGGATTGGTCCATGTGAACAGGTGGGTGTGATTGTGCGTAAAGACGCTCCTCCCAGACCTGCTGGACCAGCGGACGTCGTCGGCCTTGCGGTGATTGGTTCCCTCAAGGGTAACCTTCTCTTCCGCGCGAGTTAGGGGGCATGACGAGCCCTGACACCGGATTGGATATCTTTTTCCGGGCGGGTGGCTGGAGATCTGCAATGCGGCTGGTGATTGGTCGCCCCTTTAGAAGTCCTACATGCGGACGCAGTAGGCTCTGTTTTGATTGGCTGTTTTGGAGATAACTGTGTAAACCAATATGGAGACACGGTGATCCGTGTATATACATATCCCTACTCGGTTTTTATACATGAGGGGATTTCGGGTGAGTGTCTCATACAGCTAATTTATATGTATGTAATCTTTATTATCATGTGAGATTTGGATGGCACCTGTAGGTTGGTTACAACCATTTGTATGTAACAAGTTGCAATTGGTATCTTTATGTTACTTATGAATATGCATGTATGCTAATTAGCAGTCTTCTATGTGGTCCTCTCGTGGACCTTATAGGTGTGTGAAAAGTAGTTTGTGATCATTGTGGGCCTGCCATGATTTGAGAAAGGACTGAGAATGGCCCGAAACGCCTGTGCGTCATCGTAGGCATACCCACATGTGGATTTTAATCTGATGTATTTTATCTGAAGATCACTCAATAAAAACCTGTTTTAGATGGTGCTAATCTGATGGAGTTAATTAAAGAAACAACAACATAAATAGTTACCTAAGGGTCTCAACTTTTTTAATATGAATGTCAAGAGAGTATATTACTATAATTTTTTTAAATTATAAGCTTGTAAATACTAAATAGTGATGGACGCAAATTGAAAAAATGCACCTTTATTTCCAAATAAAATATTGTGATAGGGACATTATTTAAACGGTGTAATATTATATATTTGGATATGCAGGAGGTTGGCACAGTTGGCAAAATATTTGTAAGGTATTAGCCTTACTAGATCTATAAAGCTGCAAATAGTTACCTTAGACATAAGGTCATACTGACCATTACATATTTCAAATAGGTAAATCTCAATCGTGCAACTATCTACACACCACCAGTTTTATTATTGTTATTATTATTATTTTTAGTATTTATATAGCGCTGACATATTACGCAGCGCTGTACAGTGAATATATATATTGTCTTGTCACTAACTGTCCCTCAAAGGAGCTCACAATCTAATCCCTACCATTGCCATATGTATATATTATGTAGTGTAAGTACTGTAGTCTAGGGCCAATTTTAGGGGGAGCCAATTAACTTATCCATATGTTTTTGGAATGTGGGAGGAAACCGGAGTGCCCGGAGGAAACCCACACAGACACGCAGAGAACATACAAACTCTTTGCAGATAGTGCCATGGCTGGGATTCAAACCAGGGACCCAGCGCTGCAAGGCGAGAGCGCTAACCACTACGCCACCGTGCTTATCAACTGCATAAATTAATTGGTAATAATTGGTATAACGTGTATTTCTTTCGAATGAAAAAAATGTATTAATTGCAAAAATTATATTATATTATATTATATAAAATTGCATAATACAAAAACCACACACATATTAAAAACAAGGGCAAGTTGCGGAGCCTATTTAAGGAGCATAATCGGACGACCCAAATTTTCATTTTGCATACACACCACGCATTCACCCTAGACTGTCAGATCACAGAAATGGGTGGTACCACCTTGGCTGATTACTTCAATGGGATTAAATATAATATATGCCCCTTTATTCCATGAAGTGTAGGCCACTTTATTTTATATCACTTAGTCCACTTTATCCAGTATAGCTAGCAAGTTTTTGTGTATATAGCAGATAAATATAGGGGTTAGTAGTTGATGTTAGTGTCCACCCTGATACATAAATTAATAGATGCAAGCAGTAGCATAAGCGATAGAGTAAAGGTTAGATCTCACCACCATCCTAAGTCAGTCTGTGTAACGGCTGCTCTGGTTTTGCTGGTGTCACAAAAGGTGACTTAAATTCATATACGTTGCTGCGCAGTTGAATAGCTGTATTATTTGTGTATGCTGCGTGGACCTGTTGCCGGCTGGCGTCCCAGCTCAGCTCCCCGTTAGGTCTCCACATCCTAGCATCCCTCAGCGTCTCTCATACCGGCAGGTTGTTTGACAGCAGTCCGGGAGTCCGTGCGAGTGCTTAGCAAGCGTGATCATCCAGACGTGCTTAGGCTCTGCCCACCTACACGTTTCACACTGTGGGTGTTTCCTCAAGGTGTAAAACACTCCCCCTTCCCTGGCACAGTTGGCTACTTCATTTGGACCAATTTGAAATTCATAGAAGGCCTTGTTGAGGACAGTGGTGGGGGTGCCTTGGCACCTTGGATCTAACGTTGTTGTGACAGCGCTCCTCTGGTAACCTAGGACAAATGAACACAGTCGCATATAGTGCATTACTGTAATACAGATCGACAATACATCAAAACACTCCACCCAACATGTGCACAGGTGATAAAATGGTGATAGCAATGTGTCCCCCTCTCAGGGAGATATAGCCCCTTCGGTATAGCAGTTCACCAGATGGACACCACCTCAGATTCCAGGTGGGTCTAGCGCGTGGCCTTCAAGCGGCTAACTATCAATCACAGCCTCCACACTCCAATGAAAAAAGCCTCCACATTCGCTTAGTAATAGAATCAAAGCGGCTCCAGGTTTATTGCACAGATCCACATGTAAAACCACATAAATTGCACATAGCGTAATCCAATTTTTTAAAAACAAAGTGGCCTGCGCAGTACAGCGCACTCACTTGAGTAAATGAATTATGAGCATCTCGGGCATCACAGCCCACCAAAAACGTTCTCCTTGTTTATAGCGGCACCGCGGTCCCGACACTCTGCTCTCCTTCAAGGTAAACGTCCGAACTCCCCGCTACCCTCGTAACGTCAACGCTCCTGGGTCCGCACCTTGGCACCTTGGAGAAAAAAGCACAGGAAACAAAAACAGAAGTCCAGTAGTGCAATGTGTTTCATTCAAAAGGGTACCAACAGGCAAAGTAAATTTGCTACTCACAAAGGTTGGTTGCAGGGGGGCAACCGACCACAGGAAGCAGGTGGAGACAATAAACCTGACTCCACTCAGGGTGGCCAAGCCGGACCCAGGTGTTGTAGCTCTCCCTGGTAAAAGTGACAGATTATCACTATGGTTTAAGCCCCTCTAACAGGGTATGTTGGGTTTTTTTTCAGCACAGTATAAATACAATTTGATTAAAATCTGAATAAAATAAAAAAAGATGAAGTGGCTTACCTCAATGAAAAGATCTTTGGGTCAACAAAAATGTAATTTAGCACGGCCAATGCATTTCACGGGTCTGAGCCAGAGCGTCCCTTTGAGGATCGTCTATCTGCATATTGGCACTGTTATTGGCCCGAGGAAGTGGGCTCAGACCTGTGAAATGCGTTGCCTGTGCTAAATAAAATTGCTTTGTTGACACAAAGATCTTATCATTGAGGTAAGCCACCTACTCTTTTTTCACTTTAATTCTGATTTTAATCTAATTTTATTTACATTGGTGGGCCTCTTTTCCCATATTGTGCCTTGTTGAGAAATTCAAATAACCCGCATATGAATGGATCAATAGGCATGCTTGGGGGAAATTAAAATATTGAATGTCCTGTTACTGAATACTGATTCCTATGTTTTACCTGGTAAATGCAATTAAATGAGCATTCCTCTTCAAACGTTTACATGTCATTATTATTATTATTTGTAATATTAGCAGTAGTAGCAGAAGTAGTGGTTCAACATTTCTAAATGATTTGAATATGATTGCTTGAATTGACAGTAAAACACACAGTAAAAGGGAATGCAGTTATGATACTCTCCTGAATGAGCAAGCTGCTAAAGAATACAGTGACTGCTAACAAATGCCAAGCACAACGGGAGTAAATGCCGTATATGTGGTAAAAGATTTAATTCTTCTTCTTGTGTTCTTAGGAAGACATCATATATATGATTTTACCAACTATATGTTTTATTTAAACAAGGAGGAATATGATGAAAGGAAACAAGTTAAAGACAAGAGTAAAGGCAATGGAGAGTGCCATGTCTGTGCCAAAGGCAAGGTTAAGCCCAATGAAATTAAACTTATAGTGAAAAGCTCTCCCCTTGGGGTTTTAATGTCTACTATGGTTTTCCTTGGATGTAAGCTTTCCAGAAGTGAAGGAGCCGTACTCCTATATATTCAGGTGTGGCTTTAGCTGTGGTGTGTTATTATATGTGGCAGAAAGCATAACATTTTGTGTTCTCATGACAGCTTCTGTTTGTAAAGCAGAGTTGGAGATCTCTCTTCTACAATTTTCATGCTGTGACGAAGGCTGTATGCCGCACAAGGGATTAGCACTCATGCCTTATAGCCCTGGGATTCTGGTTTAGTTTTCACTAAGTACACTGCACTAGGCTACCTGTGTGGTCTTTGTATGTTCTCCTTGTTGCAGAATTCTTCTGCTTATAGGTCTCCACCAAAACTTGACTAAGTGTGTGTCTATATGATTTTGGTAGGAACATTAAACTGAAAAGTCTTTCCATGACCAAAGAAATGAGTCTAAATAATGTGAGTGGGTGACAATTACATTACACCATAAAATTAAGAAAAGAAAAACTGTCACTTTGATATATTCAACCTATACAATCCTTAACACTATTTATTTGTTTGATTCCACTTAAAACAAACTAAATGGTCATACACGCTTGCAACTTATGTCATCTAAAACAATAGTTTGTAACAGTGGTATAACTACAATGCATGGGACGCCCAGCTAAACTTTGATGGGCCCCCGATGTTCACACCCCTTCACTTGCTTCTCCATGACCTTGGAGCCCATCTCACAAGGGTCATAAAACAAGTGTGGCCATCAGGATCTTCACGCCTTTAACAAGTGTAGCCACAAAAACACCTGATCTGAAGTATAGTATGGGTAGTTGCTAGGTTTACAACACTCCTAGATAATGCATTGTCTACATTTTTTTATCTGAAGGAGCCTATCCCCTCCTTTGTTTGGCTTTGTTAGGAAAACTGTTCTCCTTTTTCTCTGCTGCTGCCCATCTGTTTACAGGACGATTGATGCATGCTTGTTGAGGCAGGAACCAGTGCAGGCATCTGAACGCTAAACCTGTTCGGCCTAAGACGATAATGTTGATGATGGTGGATGGTGAGTGCCTGGTGTTCACATAACCAGCATTCATGCTAGTTATAAATAACAACTCCCTGAAGAAGAAGACGGTGTTCACTGGTTCCAAAGTTTTTATTAACTTCATAGTGCTGGTTTGTTATTGTCCTGTTACTCTGCTGCAGATATATTTTTAAACCAAATCTAACAGTGATACATTTCTTATGTGGTGGAAGGAAGGGTGAGGTGAAGATAAAACTCACCATTTAATTAGCTCCCACTGAATTTCTTATCATTGTGGATTACTGTGGTTTGTAAAGTGTCTTTAATTATCCTTACTTGTGGATGTGATGATTAGTCTTTGCCTTAATCTATCTGCTAGTATTTTGTAGTGGTGCCAGTGTGACAAACAATGCTATCAGGATCTTAAAAACAATGTTAAGGTATTTTCTGTCTTTATTTTTTAACATTTTAATGTAACAACAGTAAGGTCAGTAATATGTATGGGGTGTTTACTAGGAGCCCAGAGTCCCTCTTTAAGGTTAAGATGGCAGGAAATGGTTAAGGAGTGAGTGTGAAATATAAATGAGAGCCTTAAAATATAATACTAGTGCTCTAATTTTGCATTGTAGTAATTTTGCTGTGAAAAACAATTACAATAGGAAATCGTAATAATAAAAAAAAAAATCTGCACATAATTGCAATTATAATGTATCATTTCACAGAATCCCATATTTTGTGTAAATATAATGGATTTTCACAAGACACATTTTTGCAAACATCTGAACTTTCTTGACAGTGTGTGTTTTTTTTTTCATGCCCATTGACATCAATGCATGTGGTTAAAATGTGTTCTCTTGTGGCCACATATTTTTGCATCTGTGTGAAAATTAGAGATTGCCCGAACCTCCGATTTTCAGTTCGCGAACCGGGTTCGCGAACTTCCGCAAAAGTTTGGTTCGCGCGAACTTTCGCGAACCGCAATAGACTTCAATGGGGAGGCGAACTTTGAAAACTAGAAACACTTATGCATGTCCAGAAAAGTGATGGAAAATATGTTTCAAGGGGTCTAACACCTGAAGGGGGCATTGCGGAGTGGACTAGATGCAAAAAGTCCTGGGGAAAAATCTGGTTTTGACACAAAGCAGCGTTTTAAGGGCAGAAATCACATTGAATGCTAAATTGGACGCCTAAAGTGCTTTAAAACGTCTTGCATGTGTACATATCAATCAGGGAGTGTAATTAGAGTACTGCTTCACACTGACATACCAAACTCACTGTGTAACACGTCACAAACAGCTGTTTGATTGTGACGGCCGTGCTGGACTGGTGCGCACCATGGCGAGATTGCAGGCGATAGCCCTTTTCAAGCCCATATGGTCGTCAGGCTGAGGTAGCTCAATGACAGAACAACAGTGATTGTCCAGCTGATCGAATTTGGTCTGTCCACAATGAAGCAACGACCTTTTAATCTTTGGTGTGCCACCCCCCGAGACACTCATATAGACGGCGGTCATTGTTTCATTGTGATGCGCTAACCCCTTCACCGCGGCAAGGTAACGATCAGGAAGGGGAATTGACACATGTACATGCCTTTTGTTTTGTTGTTGCAGCCGCAATGCAGCCAGAAAAATTAGGCAGGCATGTACACGCACCAGAAAAATTATTATAGCGGCTGCTGCTAGCAGCGGCAAATAAAAATTCAGGAATCCGTCTGGAGTCCTGGACCCTGTTGGTGGTGTCGGAGAAGGCAGTCAAATGGCCTGCAGACAGAGATGCTGTGTGTGGGGACTGATTAAGTCTTCGGGCGGGCAGTAGTCCTCCGGAAACCATGCTTGATTAATTTTGATAAAGGTGAGGTACTGAACACTTTTTTGACATAGGCGACTTCTCTTCTCAGTGACAATGCCTCCAGCTGCGCTGAAGGTCCTTTCTGACAGGACGCTTGAGGCAGGGCAAGACAGAAGTTGGGTTGCAAATTGGGACAGCTCTGGCCACAGGTCAAGCCTGCACACCCAGTAGTCCAAGGGTTCATCGCTGCTCACAGTGTCGACATCCACACTTAAGACCATGTAGTCAGCTACCTGCTGGTCGAGGCGTTGGTGGAGAGTGGATCCAGAAGCGCTAAGGCGAGGCATTGGACTAAAGAATGTCTGCATGTCCGACATCACCATGAGATCGCTAGAACGTCCTGTCCTTGCCTGCATGGACATGGGAGAAGGATTACTGCCAGTGGTACCTTTATTGCTTTGTGCTTTGACATCACCCTTAAACGCATTGTAAAGCATAGTTGCCAGCTTGTTCTGCAAGTGCTGCATCCTTTCTGCCTTCTGGTGATTTGGAAACATCTATGCCACTTTGTGCCTATACCGAGGGTCTAGTAGCGTGGCCACCTAGTACAGCTGATTCCCCTTGAGATTTTTTATACGGGGGTCCCTCAACAGTCTGGACAGCATGAAAGACGCCATCTGCACAAAGTTGGATGCAGACGTACTATCCATCTCTTCTTGCTCTTCCTCAGTGATGTCAGCTAAGTTCTTCTCCTCCCCCCAGTCACGAACAGTACCACGGGAAAGTTGAGCAGCACAAGCCCCCTGCGACATCTGCTGCGGTTTTTCTTCTGCCTCATCCTCCTCCTCCAAAACAACACCATCCTCATCATCTGACTCCTCTTCCCCAAACGACTCTTACTCCTCCTCCTCCTTCCCCCTCTGTGCTGCCACAGATGTTGAGGAATCATCTGCTTCTGCTGAGAATTGATCCCACAACTCTTACTCCCATTCCTGTTCCTGTTCACGCTCCTCCACAGCTTGATCCACCACTCTACACACGGCACGCTCCAGGAAGAAGGCATATGGGATCAAGTGGCTGATGGCGCCTTCACTGTGACTCACCAGGTTTGTCACCTCCTCAAACGGCCACATGAGCCTGCAGGCATTTCGCTTCAGTGTCCAGTACTTCGGCCAGAACATCCCCATCTCCCCAGACTGTGTCCTTTGACTGTAGTTGTAGATATACTGTTTGACAGCTTTCTCCTGTTGTAGCAGGCGGTCGAACATCAGGCGAGTCAGGCTATCGCAAATCAAGCATCTCACCGGCAAGTTGTTTCACCGCTGAATATCGGCAAATCGTGCCATGGCTGTGCAAGACCGCCTGAAATGCCCACAAACCTTCCTGGACTGCTTAAGGATGTCCTGTAAGCCTGGGTACTTAGACACAAATCTCTGAATTACGAGATTGAGCACATGTGCCATGCAAGGTACATGTGTCAACTTTCCCAAATTCAAAGCCGAAATGAGATTGCTGCCATTGTCACACACCACATTGCCAATCTCCAGTTGGTACGGGGTCAGCCACTGATCCACCTGTTTGTTCAGAGCATCCAGGAGAGCTGTTTCAGTGTGACTCTCCATTTTGAGGCAAGACAAGTCTAAGATGGCATGACACCATCGTACCTGGCATGCAGCATAGGCCCTAGGGAGCTGGGGCTGTGTAGCTGGAGAGGAGATTGCAGCACCAGTAGAGTTGCTCTGCCACTCAGCCAAGGAGGAGGAGAATGATGACAGCAAAGAGGATGTAGCAGGAGGAGAGGAGGTGGCAGCAGGTCTGCCTGCAAGCCATGGAGGTGTCACAAGTAGGTCCACTGCACAACCACATACTCCCTGCCTGTCAGCGGTCACCAGATTGACCTAATGGGCTGTGTATGTAATGTACCTGCCCTGACCATGCTTGGCAGACCAGGCATCCGTGGTCAGATGGACCCTTGACCCAACGCTGTGTGGCAGAGATGACACCACTTGCTTCTCAACTTCATGGTACAGTTTGGGTATCGCCTTTTTAGAGAAATAATTGCGGCCTGGTATCTTCCACTGTGGTGTCCCAATGGCCACAAATTTATGGAAGGCCTTAGAGTCCACCAACTGGTATAGTAACAGCTGGCAAGCTAACAGTTCCGCCAAGCCAGCTGTCAGATTCCGGGCAAGGGGGTGACTGGCTGAAATTGGCTTCTTCCGTTCAAAGATGTCCCTCACAGACACCTGACTGCTGCTGTGGGCAGAGGAGCAGGAACCTCTCAAGGTGAGAGGTGGAGTGGAGGAGGGAGGCTTTGATTGTGAAGGTGCAAGGGAAAAAGTGGCTGAAGATGATGCACCTGAAGGAGGAAGAGGAGGAGGGTGGCTTTTCTTTTGTGTGCTGCTTTTCCTCTGGTGCTCTTCCCATTGCAGTTTGTGCCTTTTCTGTGCCTTCATAAGGCAGTTGTCCCTACGTGGGTGTTGGCCTTTCCATGGCTCAATTTTTGTAAGGCAGAGAGAACAGATAGCATTGCTCTGATCTAAGGCAGACACACTAAAAAATGTCCAAACCACTGAGCCCGCCTGGGGTGATGGTACTATGGTGGCATCAGCAGCTGACATTGAAGGGCATGTTGGCTGGCTGTCCGTAGGTGTCGATACATGGCGCCGGACATAGCCACCAGCTCCTCCTGCTTCTTTCAGGAACTCGTCTCCTCCTACTCCTCTCTGACTCCCCCTCTGAACTGTCCCCTTGGTCATATTGTCTCTTAGGATCCCCCGTGACATCTGTGTCATCGTCATCATCATAATCATCCTGCCCAGCTTCGCTTGCCTCAGACACCTCATAAACTGCACCAACAGCAGGTACTTCATCATCCTCCTCCTTACACCTTACGTCCATAGTGTCACCTAACTCAGACATATGAGGTGGTGTAGCTTGCTAAGCGCCTTCATCTTGTTGTAACAGTAGTTGCTGTGAATCAGTGAATTCCCCACCAAATAACTCCAGCGAAGTGCCAAATGGAATGAATGTGGTGCTAGTAGTAGCGCTGGTGGCTGCGGAAGATGAGGTGTTCTGTGTTAAATAGTCAACCACATCCTGACAATCTTGGTAGTTGATGGGATGTGCCTTCTTCTGAGCACTGTACTTTGGTCCAGGGCCGCACGAAATCACATCAGCACGGCCTTGAACAGATCTACCGGGTGGCCTTCCTCTGGGTCTTCCTCTGCCTCTGCCTCTACCTGTTTTGTCCATATCGGGGGTGGGGGGGTTAAAGTGAAAGGTATGCGCTGACTTGACTAATACAATGTGCAGTCACACAGGTGCAGTTAACAGGTATGCATGGAGTGGTATTTTACACTGCGTGCGCTCAC